>NW_028261389.1:3446469-3456469 GCF_051295495.1 Thamnophis sirtalis
CGCCACCGTGGCGCAGACCTCACGGGAAAAGACTCTCGTGGAGTCCTAAATAAGAACTGAAACCAATAAAGAAAAATACTACTTACTCTGAGGCCTTGGTCTCCAACTTCACCCTGGAATTGAAAGAGTGGAACACGTCACACAGTGCGGAAACGTTTAACAGAGTAATGGAATCACTGAATTGGAAGGGACCTTGGACATCTTCTACTCCAACCCCCTTGTTCAAGTGGGAGGCCCTACTATTGTGGACAAATGGTTATCCAACGTCTTCTTAAAGACTTCCAGTGTTGGGGCATTCACAACTTCTTGAGGCAACTTCTGTTCCACTGATTAATTGTTCTCACTGTCAGGAAATTCCTCCTCCGTTCTAAGTTGCTTCTCTCCTTGATTAGTTTCCACCCATTGCTTCTTGTCCTGCCCTCAGGTGCCTTGGAGAATAGTTTGACTCCCTCTTCTTTGGGGCAACCCCTGAGATATTGGAAGACTGCTATCATGTCTCCCCTAGTCCTTCTTTTCATTAAACTAGGCAAACCCAGTTCCTGCAACCGTTCTTCATCTGTTTTAGTCTCCAGTCCCCTAATCCTCTTTGTTGCTCTTCTCTGCACTCTTTCTAGAGTCTCCACATCTTTTCTACATTGTGGCCATCAAAACTGAATGCCATATTCCAAGTGTGGCCTTTCCAAGGCCTTGTAAAGTGGCATTAACCCTTCAGGTGATCTTGATTCTCTCCCTCTGTTGATGCAGCCTAGAACTGTGTTGGCTTTTTTGGCAGCTGCTGCACACGGCTGGCTCCGATTTAAATGGTTGTCCACTACGACTCCAAGATCCCTCTCACAGTTACTCCTATTGAGCAAGGCACCACCTATACTGTACCTGTGCATTTGGTTTTCCTTGCCTAAATGTTGAACCTGACTCTTTTCACCGTTGAATTTCATTTTATTAGATAGTGCCCAATGTTCAGGTTTGTCAAGATCCTTCTGTATCTTAAGCCTGTCTTCTGGATTGACAGCTAGGACAACCAATGGGACGCTGTGCACAAAATCTGGCATACCTTCACCGACAAACCAGGCGGTCCCTGGGGTCCGGATAGGCCAGGCAGGCCTGGGGGGCCTGCTACACCGGGAACCCCCGGCTGCCCCTTTTGGCCCTGGAATAAAGTATATAAAATATATTAAGCCAGATATTAGAGCTGAGTTTCTCAACCTTGGCAAGTTGGGAGGGGACTTGTGGACTTCAACTCCCAGAATTCCCCAGCCAGTAAGATGCCCAGATGCTTAGAATTCTACTTTCTGCTCCCAGGAGGATGCTAATCTGATCTGAAGCTTCGGGTTGACAGCCACAACCCTCCAAGATATCAGAAAAGGAAGAAATCTGTAGAAAAGGAAAAGGGAGACATATCGGTAGCTCAGGGCTGAATTATGGAGACCTTGGTGCCCTCTGAGCTTGTGTCAGGCCTGCAATTATATTCCTTTAAGAATTTTGGCCTGCCACACTTTCTCTTATTTCATTATGCTGTTTCATTAGTATAGTTGATGGGAGGGGGGAATAGACAGGAGTAGGATTGTGGAATGTATTGTTTTTCATTCTTTACTAGAAGCCCAAAGTCATCTTTTGTCTCCGCATTTTTACACCTGACCGGAAGCAGCTGGGTGTGGATGCCAGCGTGGAAGAAGAAGATTGGACCATGTGATGGATTGTGGGTGTGGGGACAAGATCATGAACTTTTAACTGGGTGGGATTCTGATGTCATTTCCAGAATTGGGAATTCCACAGCAATGTGCTAAGATGTCTGCTTTATTAAATTGGAACTTTAAGGATCGTTTTGCCTTGGACTCTGATTTAATTCTACATGATACTTGGAACGCTGACAGCTTGGCTGTTTCCTTGCAGACGTTTCGTGACCCACCTAGGTAATGTCATCAGCGCTAGAAGGGAGTGAGAATTGCGGGGAGGAGGAAGGAGAGGGGGAGGAGGGGGAAAAGACTGTGGGGTCCTTGGTCCTCTCTGAGCTTGGTTGTTTTCTTCCAGACATTTCATGACCCAACTAGGGAACATCATCAGTGCTAGAAGGGAGTGAGATTTGCGGAGAGGAGGACGACGACGATGACGATTGGGGAGTCCTTGGTGCTCTCTGAGCTCTATTGTTTTCTTGCAGATGTTTCGTGACCCAACTAGGTAACATTATCGGTGCTAGAAGGGTATAAGGAATGGTGGAGAAGGAGGAGGAGGAAGAGGAGGAGCACCATGAGGTCCTTGGTGGTCTCTGAGCTTTGTCTTTAAGCAAACAACCAAACTCCGAGAGCACCAACAATCCCACAGTCGTCCTCCTCCTCTCTTTCTCCTCCTCTTCCTCCTCCTCCCCTTCTCCTTTTCATCCATAAAGACTCCCTCCTAACACTGATGATGTTACCTAGTTAGGTCATGAAACATCTGCAAGAAAGCAATGGCGTTCAGAGAGAACCAAGGACTCCTCAAAACATTTTGTCAGGCCTGCAGCCATCTTTTCTTTTGGGGTCTTTGGCCTTCCACACTTTCTATTATTCTGCTGTGCATCTTCTATGGTGGGAAAATGGGAGGGGGGATTGTACGGAGTGAGATGCGATGTAGCCATAACAACATTCTTTCCAGAAAGCCAAGGTCATCCTTTGTCTTTGCACCTCTGCACCTGACCGGATCTGGATGGGTGGAACTGCCAGCATGGCAGTGGGAGATTGGACCATGGGATGGACTTGTGGGTGTGGGGGGAAAGATCTTGAACTTTCAACTGGGTGGGAAGGAAGCTTTCAGATTCGGGTTTTCCCAGATGTGCCAACAGGTCTCTCTTAATCAATTGGGACTTTGAGCACAATACTTTGCCTCGGACTCTGATTTAATTTTGGATGCTAGTTGGAATCCTGACATTAATCCGAATCTTACACATTTTCTTTTACTTACAGGGGGACCTGGCTGTCCATTTTTTCCGGAGAGGACTTCCATACTTCCCAGCACGTATCCTGGTTCCCCCTGCAGAAGACACATTGTGTTTATAGCAATAGCAATAGCAGTTAGACTTATATACCGCTTCAGCCCTCTCTAAGCGGTTTACAGAGTCAGCATATATTGCCCCCACAGTCTGGGTCCTCATTTCACCCACCTCGGAAGGATGGAAGGCTGAGTCAGCCTTGAGCCGGTGAGATTTGAACCGCTGAACTGCAGATAACAGTCAGCTGAAATGGCCTGCAGTACTGCACTCTAACCACTGCGCCACCTCGGCTCTTTATGTACTGCTCATCCAACAAAGCCCAAATCTACTTCCGTATAAAACCACAGCCTGGCTTTTCATGACCTGAGCATCGATTAATGCACATACAGTTGGTGATCATTGGATTATATTGGGTGTGCTTTCTGCTTGGCGGTTTGTCAGGTGTCAATCCCTGCTTATCTGTCTCATTAGAGGATGTATGTATAGATCCACAAGTTCTTTACTCCAATATAAAGATTAGGAGAAGATCTCAATCCAGAGATTTAACAATTTAGGGTTTGAAAGAGACCGTTCAATGCAGTGGTGGGTTGCTCTTACTGTTACTACCAGTTCGCTGCTTGTGGTCTGTTTGTGCATGTGTTGGACATGCGCTGTGCACGCTTGCACACTCCACCGCCCCTGTGACCCCCAGCTACTTGTCGGAGGTTGTGCAGGCCCCAAACGCTGTTCGTGCGTGCGCAATTGGCAATTGTTTCAAAAACAGGCATGGAACACGGGCGGGTATGTGAGCCACCGTACCGGTAGGATGGCCACTCCTCCCGACTACTACCGGTCCAGCCATACTGGGCCGTACCGGCTGGAACCCACCACTGGTTCAATGACTCTCTTATCGATGGTTCTCAATGCTACCCAAATAGAAGTCCCCCAATTTATGTCAAGATTGAACCGCTCTGCTTCTTTCATAACACTTTTCAACTTGCCGATGAACTGGGGTGGGGTGGGGATGGTAAATGGAATGTGTAGAACGTACACAGAGATCGCGAGCGCACGGAAGCCATCAAGGTCCCTGCTGCAGGTGCTTGGGAAAGAGACGGACTGTTCCCGTAACAAAAAAAATATCATTTCATAATTGGACAATGTGCTCAACCCGGGGTGGTTAGAATGGGAAGTTATTGTTTAACTGGGCAAGCCTTTGCGTGGGAAAACCAGAGCTGGTTTCTCTTCTTCAGTACCAACACGGTGTAGCCAATAAAGTTTTGCTTTTGGGAATTCAATTCTCCCGAGAGTCTTTCCTTGTTTTGGGTTTGCTAATTGGACAGTTGACATTTTGACTGCGTACAAGTAATCCTTGACTGAATGCTGCAACAGTCAGACGTGTGAAGATTGCACAGTGCCATTGTGACTTTGGCCACTAAGTGAATGGTTGTAAGTTGAGGACTGCCTCTAAAGCAAATATCTAAGCTCATGGGGGGTGGGGGTCCTTCAACACAACAGCTGTTGCTCTGATTTCAGGTAAAAGTTCTTTTCCAGTCCCAATTCTGATGAATCTTTATGGAAGATGGAACTAGAAAATACTGCACGACTTGTGCGTGCTTTCTCACAAGTCATGTGCCCTTGCCATAGAACAGGGGGCTCCAAATGTGGCAACTTTAAGACCAGTGGACTTCAACTCCCAGAATTCATGATTCAGAATGCATGGCTGGCGGAGGAATTCTGGGAATTGAAGTCCACAGGTCTTAAAATTGCCACATTTGGAGATCCCTGGCCTAGAGCTAAGGCTACCTATTACATCTTAAGTGTGCTAACAACACAGCTTTATTGTGTCGAAGTGTGATACAACCAAACAAAAACTCACTCTGTCTCCTTTAGGCCCAGATGGGCCTCGGAATCCAGGAAGTCCCTAAGAAAACCGTGCAGAGAAAACAGATTTAGCTTGGTGCCAAATTGGGAGCATTCAAAATCATGCGCGCATATCCCACACAAATCCAGTATTGAGACCCAGTTTGGTCGAGTGGCGCCAGCTAGAAAACAGGAGACGGTGAATAGACTAAGGCTAGTCCTGCCTTAGGCATGAAAGACGGCTGGATGGCTTTGGGCCAATTACCAGGAGATGGTGAGTTCCAGTTCTGTCTTAACCATAAAAGCTGACTGGGTGACTTTGGGCCAATCACCAGGAGACGGTGAGTGCAAGTTCTGCCTTAGGCATGAAAGTGAATTGGGTAACTTAGGGTTAATCACCAGGAGGCAGTGAGTTCTAGTCCTACTTTAGGCATGAAAGTCAGTTGAGCGACTTTGGGCCAATCACCAGGAGGCAGTGAGTTCTAGTTCCACCTTGGGCCTGAAAGTCAGCTGGGTGACTTAGGGATAATCACCAGGAGACGGTGAGTTCTAGTTCTGCCTTAGGCATGAAAGTGAGTTGGGTGACTTAGGGTTAATCACCAGGTGACGGTGAGTTCTAGTCCTACCTTAGGCATGAAAGCCAGTTGAGCGACTTTGGGCCAATTACCAGGAGACAGTGACTTCTAGTCCCGCCTTAGGCGCAAAAGCCAGTTGAGCGACTTTGGGCCAATCACTAGGAGATAGTGAGTTCTAGTTCCACCTTAGGCATGAAAGCCAGCCGGGTGAGTTAGGGCTAATTACCAGGAGGCGGTGAGTTCTAGTCCCGCCTTAGCCACGAAAGCCTGCTGTGGACTAGAACTCACTGTCTCCTAGCTTCCTAGATTAGCACTTTTACCACCTGGACAGACACTCCAGACGCAACTTACTTGGTCTCCATGTGAGCCCGGGAGTCCCTGCCCATTAAGAGGGAGAGAGAGAAAAACAGGCCGCTATTAAAAACGAAATCATCAGGGTTCCTTTAACAAAGCAGTTGTGATCTTAAGGGCGTGAAATATCTACTCTTAATCCAGGAGATCCTGGTGGCCCCACTCGTCCAGGTCGGCCAGGCAATCCCGGGATCCCGTCTTTTCCCGGAAATCCCTAAACAAAGCCGGAGAGAGCGGAGGACATGTGTGAGAAACACGCCCCACCTTCTGTTGAGGGCTTAACAGACCCCCGCAAAAGGCGGAACGGATCTATTTCATTTCCAGAGTGGAAATCTACTCACTCGTTCCCCTTTCTCCCCTTGGTGGCGAAGGCAAACGGGTTGTAGTTTCCTCCTCTGCGCAAACTTCCTCCCACGAAGCTCTGTAGAAGCAAAGTCAAGTGTCATTCCAGAGGTTTTTTGGGGGCCCCCATGAATCCATCCCAGAATGCTTCTCTTCTCCCCATGTTTTAGAACAGGAGTCAGCAACGTGTGGCTCTGGAGCCACATGTGGCTCTTGCATTCCTCTGCTGCGGCTCCCTGTCACCGATCGGCTCCACAGTTGATAGGGCTTTCAGTTAGGACGGGTGGAGGAAAAAGGATGCCGCGCTAGGAGGAGACTCTATGGTGGGCGAACGGGACTTCCGATCAGCAGAGGAAAAGGATGCCGCACTAGGAGGAGACTCTATGGTGGGCGAATGGGACTTCTGGTCAGGAGAGGAAAAAGGATGCCGTGCTAGGAGGAGACTCTATGGTGGGCGAACGGGACTTCCGGTCAGCAGAGGAAAAGCAATGCCACACTAGGAGGAGACTCTATGGTGGGCAAATGGGACTTCTGGTCAGCAGAGGAAAAAGGATGCCATGCTAGGAGGAGACTCTATGGTGGGGGAACCGGACTTCCGGTTGGCTCCAGAATTAAATCGGGGGTTTCCGGTTAGGACCTTTGTGGCGCTTTGAGTGTTTAAGGTTGCCGACCCCTGTCTTAGAACAAGGGACCAAATTTGGTAACTTTTAAGACTTATAGACTTCAACTCCCAGAATTCCCCAGCCAGCATTTTGGGCTCAATTACGGTCATAAGCTGAGAACAGCTTGTATCTTTGCTCCTCGTCCAACACGACCGCTGCTATTCCACACGGGGGCATGGGCTGAGAAAGAAAGACTGGCCCTACTTCCTCCCAAGACCTGTCAGGCGCAAAGAACCAGGATCACAAATTCTAGTTAAGATTGACTGCTCGCACCGAGGCGCAAGAATCTAGTCAAGGAATGGTCGGCACTAAATTGGTGCCAGATAGAAAATTCAATGAATGTCAACTAGTAAAGCGTTTCCATGACTATTATCAAGTTGATATGGAGAAGGGAGGGAGAATTCCATGCATACCTTCGACCGGAGTCAGATCTCAGATTCTACAGCAGGCGTGCGAGGAGCAAAAGTTCACAGCCTGCTGCAGCACCTCATTGGTGGATATGATTTATGACACAGACTGAGGGGAGGGGAGACACAGGGGTAAAGTTCAGACACCATTAACCGGATTCGGCTCCGCAGGAGAACATGCCAAAATGTTGCTCCTAATAAATGACTGGATTTCTTTTGAACTTGGTCTCGAGGCTCGTAAATTAATTAGGGCATCTTTTGGAAACTTCACAATGGAATTCAAGGGAGATTTGGAGCCTTTGTGGCAACGTAAGGATTCCAGACTGATGGCTCTCTTGACTCCACCTCCACGCTCTGCCTCTTCTTCTCCTACAAAACCCTGGGCAAAGACAGGCCTTGAAGTCTTTCTCTCCTAGCCCAACCCCTTCCCCTAAAGATTGACCCACTGACATTTGGATTAAGAGAGGGGGGACTGGCCCCAACCCCCCCCAAGGTGGCCTCCGTAACTCAGATTAGACTTGTATTCCCGTTTTCTCAATCTTAACCCAAGACTGAGCTACAAGCGAGCACCCTTCCCACCAGGTTCAGGTCCACCCACACCTGCCTTACCTGTAAGCACGGTGGGTCACAAGGTCCTTGTGTGGCGAACGCTGCCAGGTGAGTAGGAGGGGAACTGGTGACGGGTGGCCTTCTTGGGTCAACCGACAGCTGTTCCAGGGGCCCCATAGAATTGCCTAGCAACTTAGAAAAAAGGAGATACGTTAGTCCATTCTGCCCCCACGACTTAAGAGCCAAGGTGGTGCAGTGGTTAAATGCAGCACTGCAGGCTACTTCAGCTGACTGCAGTTCTGCAGTTCGGCGGTTCAAATCTCACCGGCTCAAGGTTGACTCAGCCTTCCATCCTTCCGAGGTGGGTAAAACGAGGACCCGGATTGTTGTTGGGGGCAATATGCTGACTCTGTAAACCACTTAGAGAGTCAGCATATTGCCCCCAACAACAATCCAGGTCCTCATTTCACCCACCTCGGAAGGATGGAAGGCTGAGTCAACCCTGAGCCGGTGAGATTTGAACCGCCGAACTGCAGATAGCAGTCAGCTGAAGTGGCCTGCAGTACTGCACCCTAACCACTGCGCCACCTCGGCTCTTATATATATATTATATATTGGTATAAAAAATTTTTTAGAAAGGGGTTCTCTACCCAGTTGCTGGGTGGGCATGGCCTAGTCAGCCTCCTGCACCATGATGGGGGGGGGGGCGTTTTTCCCCCTCCCAGATTCCGGACGCTTTCCTCGAGCTTCCGGGAGGGTAAAAACAGCCTCCCCAGATTCTGGAGGCCCTCTGGGCCCATTTCCAGCCTTCCCGAACTTCCGGTGTGCCCGTTTTTCGCCCTCCCCTGAGCCTCCACATGCGCCCTGTACTTACCTACATCCAAAAAGGGCTGCGTGGGGATTCCTGGGAGGAGAGGGGAGGGTTGGGCGTGGCCAGCCAGGAGTGGGATTTGGAGGTGCTCCGAACTGCACAGAATCTTAGCTAGAGGTTCTCCCGAACCACATGCGAGCCCCCAGAAGCCCACCCCTGAATAACACCCCTTTGACCGGTGCCCAAAAGAAGGATGCAAAAGAACGTATTTACCTTCAAATGCTCTGGCGTATCTCTGTTCCCTTGCCGGGATCCCAAACAAATTATTTCCACCAGTTCTTTGAGGATTTGGGTCAAGTCGTCAAAAGTGTCAACGTGGAAGAGACATTCCAAATTCTGATGGAGGAGGATCTGCTTCAGTTCCTCCACGTGAGCTCCTGAAATCCCTACCGCGATTATTTGGACCCTGCAGGACAAGAAGAATAGAATAGAATAGAATAGCAGAGTTGGAAGGGACCTTGGAGGTCTTCTAGTCCACCCCCCAGCTAAGGCAGGAAACCTTACACCACTTCAGACAAATGGTTATCAAACATCTTCTCTTTTTTTTCATGAAAATCCCCTCTTTATTTACCTCTTGTGAATTAATTGCATTCACCACCAAAAAGTCCAGGCAATAGTCCTTCAAAGTGTTAACTGCACCAATAGCCAAAAGGCTGTGAATTAAGTTCTGGCAAGCAGTCTTTGTGGCACGAAACACAATGAGTAAAATCTCCAGAAATACGAACTGTTGTCTCCTACGACAACCGCTCCCCTTTCTTCTATTTATTCCCCAGCCAGGGAATAGCAATATTGCTATTGCTATTTATACCTTATCCGACACTTTCTTCCCCTCTAGCATCTTCTTAAAAACTTCCAGTGTTGGGGCATTCAACAACTTCTGGAGCGGCTTGTTCCGAGAAGATCAACATTCCAGAGGAAGGATGAAGATGGAAGTGGGAAATGATGGAGATGGAAGTGGAGATGAAGGTGGAATGACAGAGAGGTGGAGGCACAGGTGGAGGTGGCAATGGAGGTAAGTTGTGAAGATGGAGGTGGAGATGAAGAACAGAGAGATAAGGAGGATGTGGAGATGGAAGTGTAGAAGGAAGTGGAGGGGGAAGGACAGAAAGATGGAGGTGAAGGTGGATGTGGAAGAGATGGAGACAGAAGTGGAGATGGATGAAGATGAAGGGCAGATGGAGGTGGAGATAGGTGGAAGTGGGAGAGTCAGAGATGGAGATGGAGGTGGAGGTGAAGAGACAGAGAGGTGGAGATGGAGGTGAAGGCAGTGAGACAGAGTTAGAGAGAGGCAGAAGTAGAGGTAGAAATAGTGATGGAGAAACAGAGAGATGGAGATGAAGGTAGAGATGAAGAGACAGAGAGGTGGAGATGGAGGCGAAGGTAGTGAGACAGAGTTAGAGAGAGGCAGAAGTAGAGGTAGAAATAGTGATGGAGATGGAGAA
>NW_028261389.1:3461469-3496469 GCF_051295495.1 Thamnophis sirtalis
GTAGAGTAGAGAGAATAGAATATTAGAATAGAATAGAAATAGAATAGACTAGAGTAGAAATAAAATAGAATAAAATAGAATTAGAATAAAATAGAAATAGAATAAAATAGAAATAGAACAGGAATAGGAATAGGGATAGGGATAGGGATAGGGATAGGGATAGGGATAGGGATAGGGATAGGGATAGGGATAGAATAGAATGGAATAGAAATAGAATAGAATAGAAAAGAAATAGAATAGAATAGAAATAAAATAAAATAGAAATAGAGGAAGAAATAGAAATAGAAATAAATAGAAATAGAATATATTGTAGAGTAGAGAAGATAGAATATTAGAATAGAATCGGAATAGAATAGAAATAAAATAGAATAAAATAGAACTAGAATAAAATAGAAAGAATAGGAATAGGAATAGGGATGGGGATAGGGATGGGGATAGAATAGAATAGAATAGAAATAAAATAAAATAGAAATAGAGGAAGAAATAGAAATAGAAATAAATAGAAATAGAATATATTGTAGAGTAGAGAAGATAGAATATTAGAATAGAATCGGAATAGAATAGAATAGAAATAAAATAGAATAAAATAGAACTAGAATAAAATAGAAATAGAATAGGAATAGAGATGGGGATAGGAATAGAATAGAATAGAATAGAATAGAAATAGAAAAGAAAAGAAATAGAACAGAATAGAAATAAAATAAAATAGAAATAGAGGAAGAAATAGAAATAAATAGAAATAGAAAATATTGTAGAGTAGAGAGGATAGAATATTAGTATAGAATAGAAATAGAATAGAATAGAGTAGAAATAAAATAGAATAGAAATAAAATAGAATAAAATAGAATTAGAATAAAATAGAATTAGAATAAAATAGAATTAAAATAAAATAGAAATAGAATAAAATAGAATAGAAATAGAATAGAATAGGGAATAGAATGAATAGAATAGAAATAGAATAGAATAACAGAGTTGGAAGGGACCATGGAGGTCTTCTAGTCCAACCCCCTGCTTAGGCAGAAAACCCTACACCACTCCCTTCTTGATTTTCTTTGACCTCCCGTGTTCCCTAAATTAAAAGTTCCCTTTTGGTCAGCTAATGATATGAACCTCCTTTTGAGTTTCCCCACAACTTCAGGAATCTGTTTCCACGATGCTTTCAATGCATTGTGACATTAAAACATATTAGTAGAAAAGAATATTTGTAGCTCAGAGCTGAATGGTTGGGTCCTGGGTGGCCTCTGAGCTGGGTGGTTTCCTTGTAGACGTTTCATGAACCAACTAGGTAACAGCATCAGTGCTAGAAAGGAGTGGGATTTGTGGAGAGGAGGAGGAGGAAGATTGTGGGCTCCTTGATGCTCTCTGAGAGTTGTTTTCTTGCAGACATTTCCTTACCCAACTAGGTAACATCATTAGGGCTAGAAGAGATGGGGGTCATAGAGAGGAGGAGGAGGAGGAAGAGGAGGAGGAGGAGGAGGAGGAGGAGGAGGAGGAGGGGAAGGAGGAGGAGGAGGAGGAAGAGGAGGAGGAAGAGGAGGAGGAGGACTGTGGAGTCCTTGGTGCCCCCTAACCTTGGTTGTTTTCTTGCAGACATTTCCTTACCCAACTAGGTAACATCATTAGTGCTAGAAGAGATGGGGGTCATAGAGAGGAGGAGGAGGAGGAGGAGGAGGAGGAGGAGGAGGAGGAGGAGGAGGAGGAGGAGGAGGAGGAGGAGGAAGGAGGAGGAGGACGACGACGACTGTGAGGTCCTTGGTGCCTTCTGAGCTTGGTGGTTTCCTTGTAGACATTTCATGACCCAACTGGGTAACAGCATCAGTGCTAGAACGGAGTGGGGTTGGCTGTCTGTTTTGTGGTGGTACATAAACAGAGAGTAAACCTCACCTCCTTCCAGCACTGATGATGTAACCTAGTTGGGCCATGAAACACCCGCAAGAAAACCACTAAACTCAGAAAGCGCCCTCCATCCTAAACCAATTTCCGTGAGACAAGCATTTACCTGGATACCTTCAGCCCAAATTTGGGGGAAATTGGAGACCAGGTGGAAGAGGAAATCCTTCATTTTGATGAAGTTGGCTGGACCGATGCTCGAGGACTCGTCCACCAGGAAAGCGATGTCCGCTTTGAATTTGCTACATCCTGGGAGGGAGAGAAAGAAAAAAAAAGGACCCAGGCCACATTGGTTATCAGCTAGCAAGTCATAAAACGGGGCATGACTCACTTAACAATCACATTGCTTAGTGACCGAAGTTCCAATCCCATTTCCTTTCGGTCCTAAGTCGAGAACTACCTGTCACTGTGTTCTCCTCCCCCCAATTAAACCCGGGCTTACCTGTCCTTGAATAAGAGATTTTTTGCTCAAGCCCACATTGATTTATTTAATTGAACATCTGGAAATAAAGAGGAATTTCTCGACAGGGAGAACAATTAAGCAATGGGAGAACTTGCCTCCCGGAGTTCTGAGTGTTTTCCTCATCCTGGAGGTTTTCAAGAAGAGATTGGACAAGCATTTGTCCAGGAGATATAAGATTAAATAACAGAAGAACAGAGTCAGAAAGAGCCTGACTTTAGTCCAATCCCCTGGTTAGGCAGGAAACTATTCAGACAAATGTTTATCCAATCTCTTCTTAAAACTTCCAATTTTGGAGCATTTACAATTTCTCGAGGCAAGTTGTTCCATCGATTAACTGTTCTCGCTGTCAGGAAATTCCTCCTCAGTTCTAAGTTGCTTCTCTCCTTGATTAGTTTCCACCCATTGCTTCTTGTCCTGCCTTCAGGTGCCTTGGAGAATAGTTTGACTCCCTCTTCTTTGGGGCAACCCCTGAGATATTGGAAGACTGCTATCCTGTCTCCCTGGTCCTTCTTTTCATTAAACTAGACATACCCAGTTCCTGCAACTGTTCTTCATATGCTTTAGCCTCCAGTCCCCTAATCCTCTTTCTTGCTCTTCTCTGCACTCTTTCTAGAGTCTCCACATCTTTTCTACATTGTGGCCACCAAAACCCTTCTCAGAATCCTTCAAGTCTTGCTAGCGTTATGGAGCTCACTTACCTGGACCAGCCGAGGCGGTTGAAGTGGTGGGAACTGAGGGATGCAGGATTTTAGGATTTGGGGCTGTGGCTGCAACGTCGAAGTTTGTCTCCAAAGGGCCAACTGTTGGGAACGTGAATTGATCTGTATTTGTAAGGGGGAGATCTGTCGGAAGGGATGTTCCAGGCGGTCCCGTTGACAGTGCGCGAGAGGAGAGGTTCCTGCGTGGTCCAACTACGAACCAAAAGAGGGAAAACAGAACAGAATTAGGAATAGAACAGAACAGAACAAGGAATAGAATAGAATAGAATAAGTAATAGAATGCAGAATGGAATGGAATAGAAGAGAATAAGGAATAGAATAGAATGCAGAATGGAATGGAATAGATTAGAACGGAATGAGGACTAGAATAGGATATAACAGAACAGAACAAGGAATAGAATAGAATAGAATAGAATGCAGAGTAGAATAGAATAGAACAGAATAAGGAATAAAATAGAATGCAGAATGGAATGGAATAGATTAGAACGGAATGAGGAATAGAATAGAATAGAATAAGGAATAGAATGGAGAATGGAATGGAATAGATTAGAACGGAATGAGGAATAGAATAGAAATAGAACAGAACAGAACAAGGAATAGAATAGAATAGAATAGAATAAGGAATAGAATGGAGAATGGAATGGAATAGAACAGAATAAGGAACAGAATAGAATGCAGATGGAATGGAATAGATTAGAACGGAATGAGGACTAGAATAGGATATAACAGAACAGAACAAGGAATAGAATAGAATAGAATAGAATAGAATGCAGACTAGAATAGAATAGAATAGAATAAGGAATAGAATAGAATGCAGAATGGAATGGAATAGATTAGAACGGAATGAGGAATAGAATAGAACAGAAGAAGGAATAGAATAGAATGCAGACTAGAATAGATTAGAACAGAATAAGGAATAGAATAGAAATAAAACAGAACAGAACAGAATAGAACTTATCACTTTAAAAGTCTAAAAGTTGTCAAGGTTGGAGATCCTTGGAATAAATGAATTCTGGATTTTTGATTGACAGGTCATATTTTGGAATGCTGTCCTCACAAAAAAAAAAAAAAAAAAGGACAGGAGTTTCCTTTCCTGTTTTCTTAGCAACCATTCAAGTTACGATGGGCGTCTTCCCCAGAATACTTGGGCACACTAGGCTTAGGGTCCCACCATCCAGGAAGATATTCCTCACCCTGTGGGGCAGCCAACCTGGAGGCCCCGTCCAGGAGAATCCCCAGCGTAAGGACGACCTTGACACACGAGGCTTCCATCGTTCTACAGAGGAAAAGGCATCATTGAAAAGTTCTGCAAGAGAAAAACAACATTTTTAAAGTCCAGCGGGAACCGTAGCGGTGGATAGGATTCATCCAACACCTTGGCCATGGTCTCTCCTCCAACATCTATTTCTATCTATCATCTCTCTCTCATCTCTCTCTCTCTCTGTCTATGTCTGTCTGTCTGTCTGTCTGTCTGTCTATCTATCTATCTATCTATCTATCTATCTATCTATCTATCTATCTATCTATCTATCTATCTATCTATCTATCTAATCTATCCTCCATCCATCCATCCATCCATCCATCCATCCATCCATCCATCCATCCATCCATCCATCCATCATATCTATCTATCTATCTATCTATCTATCTATCTATCTATCTATCTATCTATCTATCTATCTATCTATCTATCTATCTATCTATCTATCTACCTACCTACCTACCTACCTACCTACCTACCTACCTACCTACCTACCTACCTACCTACCTACCTACCTATTATATCTATCACCCATCTATCTATCGGTTCCACCACAAAACCGCGGTAGACAAAAGCGCGGTCGACGAAAGCGCGTATGTGACGTCATCACAGCGCGACGAAAAAGATCGAAAAATGTAAAAATAAAGCGAAAACCTTACCCTAACCCCCAAACCTAACCCTAAACCTAACCCTAAACCTAACCCTTAACCTAACCCTAAACCTAACCCTAAACCTAACCCTTAACCTAACGAAAAACCTAACGCTAACCCTTAACCTAACGCTAAACGTAACGCTAACGCTCTAAACCTAACCCTTAACCTAACCCTTAACCTAACCCTAAACCTAACCTAAACCTAACCCTTAACCTAACGAAAACCTAACGCTAACCCTTAACCTAACGCTAAACGTAACGCTAACGCTCTAAACCTAACCCTAACCCTAACCCTAACCCTTATGTGAATCGGCTTGCTGTAATTTAATTTTTATTTCAATTTTTCGATCTTTTTTGTCGCGCTGTGATGACGTCACATACGCGCTTTCGTCGACCGCGCTTTTGTGGAACGCGGTTTTGACGGGTCATGCTATCTATCTATCTATCTATCTATTTATCTATCTATCTATCTATCTATCTATCTATCTATCTATCTATCTATCTATCTATCTAATCTATCTATCTATCTATCTATCTATCTATCTATCTATCTATCTATCTATCTATCTATCTATCTATCTATCTATCTATCTATCTATCTATCATATCTATCTATCTATCTATCTATCTATCTATCTATCTATCTATCTATCTAATCTATCTATCTATCTATCTATCTATCTATCTAATCTATCTATCTATCTATCTATCTATCTATCTATCTATCTATCTATTTATCTATCTATCTTTGATCTATCATCAATCTGCCTAATTAATCATCTATATCTATCTATCTATCTATCTATCTATCTATCTATCTATCTATCTATCTATCTATCTTTGATCTATCATCAATCTGCCTAATCAATCATCTATCTATCTCTATCTACTATCCTGTATCTGTCTGTACCTGTCTACCATTCTACTACCTACCTTGTCTGTCTGTCTCTCAATCTATCTTGATAAAATCTCTCTCAGCACCATACAATAATCAGACCAAAAAAACCCCCAACAACATTAAAACCAAGCCTTTAAAATACAAAAAAGCCCACAGTAATTAGAAGTTGATTAAAATGCAATTCCCAGAACTCCAGTTTAACGGCTGTGCAAGGCGCCCGAAGGCTTCCCTTTGGTGCAGCATCCATGTCCAAGTCCTCTTGGGCATGGATTCAACTCAAAGGGGTGAGGTTGATCCATGCACATTCCTTCTCCGGTGGGATCAAGGAGGCTGGAAAAGGCCAGGCTTCGGCCCCTTCTGTGGGGGTGGGGCTGTGGAGCCATGCCAGGCTTTCCCTTCAGTGGGAGACCCAGGCAGAACCGAAGGAAGGAGAGGCTAGTCTACTTACCGGTCGTGGACGTGAACACGTGAGAGTCCCTCGCTCTGGGCTGAGAACTTCAAGAAACACCCAAAGCCTCCAGAGAAGTCGGTGGGCTGGGCGGGGGCCTCTTGGTCTCCTCCCAGGCCCTTTCAAGAGGGTGGATGGAGGCAAATCCAAGTCAAAATGAATGCGAGTGGAATGGGGGGACAGGAGGAGGAGGAGGAGGAGGAAGTAGAGGTGGAGGAGGAGAAGGAGGAGTGATTGGCAAGGACTCCCCAGACAAATGAAGGTTGTCAGGCTGCCTTGTGAGGGGGTCTGTTTCCCCTGTGAGTGAAGGAATGCAGAGGAGGAGGAGGAGGAGGAGGAGGAGGAGGAGGAGGAGGAGAGGAGGAGGGAGGAGGAGGAAGGAAGAGGAGGAGGAGGAAGAGGAGGAGGAGGAGGAGGAGGAGGGAGGGAGGAAAGAAAGGAAGAGAGAGAGAGAGACAGAGAGAGACAGAGAGACAGAGAGACAGAGACAAAGAGAAATGGGGAGGGGGATACCTCTTGAACAAAGCCCACCTCAGGATGCTCTTCAGGTTAAACCCCCCTGGAGGAAAGCAGCTGTCCCAGGTGAGGCCTAAACAACGGAGAGAAACAGAGAACACAGTTGGAAGGGAGCTTGAAGGCCTTCTAGTCCAACCCTGTGCTGAATCAGGAGACCCTCCACTATTCTGGAGAGATGGCTGCCTTGTCTCTTCTTAAAGATGTCAGGGGATGGATGGAGCACCCACAACCTCTGTCCCACTGATTCATCCTTCTCACAGCCCAGAAGGTTCTCCTTACTTCCAAGTCACTTCTTTCTTTCACGAGTGTCTGTCCTCCGTTGTTTCTTCTTCTGCCTTCAGTTGCTTTGGAGAATGGGCTCACCTTCCTTCCTTCCTTCCTTCCTTCCTTCCTTCCTTCCTTCCTTCCGTCTTTCTTTCCTTCCTCCTTTTCCCTCCTTCTCCTCCACTTGTAGTATTTTACTTACAACCTCTTCTCCTTCCTTCCTTCCTTCCTTCCTTTCCTTCCTTCCTTCCTTCCTTCCTTCCTTCCTTCCTCCTCCTCCTCCTCCTCCTCCTCCTCCACTTGTAGTCTGACTTACAACCTCTTCCCCTTCCTTCCTTCCTTCCTTCCTTCCTTCCTCCTCCTCATCCACTTGTAGTCTGACTTACAACCTCTTCTCCTTCCTTCTGTCTTTCTTTCCTTCCTCCTCCTCTTCCCTCCTTCTCCTCCTCCACTTGTAGTCTTTTACTTACAACCTCTTCCCCTTCCTTCCTTCCTTCCTTCCTTCCTTCCTTCCTTCCTTCCTTCCTTCCTTCCTTCCTTCCTTCCTTCCTTCCTTCCTCTCCCTGTCTCCAGAGAGAGACAAAGGGAGTCAGGCAGGAGAAGGTTTAACTGGTAAGTTCATGGAGGACAGCTGAGGGATGAACCAAGCCATAAGCCCTCCTGGACTGGCCTACTAGAGTGGGAAGCCAACCGAAGGGAGCAATCGGAAAACAGGTTAATTCTATCCGTAGTTGTGGGGAAGCCGTGAAACGGATTAACTCTGAAAGCAGTCAACACCACTTGACTCCTGGTGGTGGTGGAGGAGGAGGACGAGAGGAGGAGGAGCAGAAGGAGGAGGGAGGAAAGAAGCGAAGGAAGAGAGAAGGAAGGAAAGGGAGGGAGGGAAAGAAGAGAAGAAGAAGAGGAAAAAAGGAGGGAGGAAGGAAAGAAAGGTGGAAAGAAGAGAGAGAGAGAGGCAAGGAAGGAATGAAATAAGGAAGGGAGGGAGGGAAAGAAAGAAAAAAGGAAGGAGGGAGGGATGAATGAAAGAGGGAAGAAAGGGAGGGAGGGAAAGAAGAGAAGAAGAGAAGGAAGGAGGGAGGGAGGAGGGAGGAATGAAAAAAAGGCGGAAAGAAGGGAGGGAGAAAAAGGCAAAGAAGGAAGGAATGAAATAAGGAAGGGAGGGAGGGAAAGAAAGAAAGAAAAAGGGAAGGAGGGAGGGAGGGATGAATGAAAGAAGGAAGAAAGGGAGGGAGGGAAAGAAGAGAAGAGGAAGAGAAGGAAGAAAGAAGGGAGGGAGGGAGGAGGAAGGGAGGAATGAAAGACGGAAAGAAGGGAGGGAGAAAAAGGCAAAGAAGGAAGGAATGAAATAAGGAAGGGAGGGAGGGAAAGAAAGAAAAAGGGAAGGAGGGAGGGATGAATGAAAGAAGGAAGAAAGGGAGGGAGGGAAAGAAGAGAAGAAGAAGAGAAGGAAGAAAGAAGGTAGGGAGGAGGAAGGAAAGAAAGGCGGAAAGAAGGGAGGGAGAAAGAGAGGCAAAGAAGGAAGGAATGAAATGAAGGGAGGGAGAGAAAGAAAGAAAGAAGAAAGGGAAGGAGGGACAGATGACTGAAAGAAGGAAGAAAGAGAGGGAAATAAGAGCGATAGAAGGGAAGAAAGGAGAGGGGAGGGGAGGAAGGGAGGAAAATGGCTGAAAAAAGGAAGGAAGGTTGGAGGGAAAGAAGGAAGGAAAGAAAGAAGGAAAAGGTGAATGAAACAAGAAAGCAAGGAAAGGAGAGAGGGAAAGAAAGAAGGGAGGGAGGGATGAATGAAAGAAGGAAGCAAGAGGGGGTGGAAGGAAGGAAAAGAGAAAGAGGGAAAAAAGGAGAGAAGAAAGAGAGGGGGCGGGAGGGAGGAAGGGGAATAAGGAAGGAAAGGAAGGAGGAAGGGAAGGAGGGCGGAAGGGCAGAAAAAAGGAAGGAAGGTAGAAAGAGATGGAAAGAAGGAAGGGAGGAAAGAAGGAAGGGGCGGAAAGAAGGAGGGAGGGAGGGAAGGAAGGGCCCAGGTTACAAACCAGGATGAAGGCAGCTAGCCATAGTTAATCTCAGGCATGCAGGGCTGATTATCTGACTCCAATCCCTTACTTCATGCGCTCTGCAATTCTGAGGAACGACGCAAACTAGGGAAGCCCCACAGGCTGAGCCGACATGCTCCATCTTGCCCAGGCCCCCATGTGCAACCCCCTTGTCTACTTGGCCACCCCCCTCCCCGGAACCCACTGGGGCCGGGTGTGTGTGTGTGATGCAGCCTTACATCTTCTCCCCTCCCTCTTCAGATGCTGCCTTGTTCAACATTGACACCCCGGAGGCTGTAGTAAGAAAAAAAAAACCAGAATTACTCCCTCTTAAAAATTAAAAATAAAATAAAATAAGCCAACTCGTGAGCTGAACGCCTTCCAGGGACTTCCCTCCCCGACATTGTCTCCAACCGCTGGACCCAATCGAGCCCCCCCATAAATCAGCCACCGAGCGACGTTCCCCCCCCCCCCCGAAGTCAAACCAGCAAGCACAAGCTTGCAAGATATGGTTCCCTGCCCTGGGCAGAAGGTCTTGGAAACATCGGTGGGAGACGGGAGGCCCACCGCACATTTTTTCACCTCTAGGTCGTTGGATGGAGAGCCATCCGTCAAGCGAAGTCACGGCCCGCTGAGGCTGAGCGGAGGGAGTTGGGGTCGTCCCCCCCCCAACCCCCGCCAGGAGTTTTGGATGAGCGGTTCAAGTTGACGTCCCCAGAAACCCAAGTGGGGGGCGGGCAGATGAAAGCAGGCACGGAAGGGAAGGGTTGATGGGGGTCTTGGGTTGATGGGGGACCGGAGGGCAGGTGTTTTGGGTAGCCAAGGAGATGGGGGTAGCCAGGAAGGGGTTGAAAGATGGAGGATATGGACCTCTCACATCTGCAGTTGATGTGCTTCATACCTTACCATCCTCCTCTTCCTCTTCCCCTTCTATTCCTACCTTATTCCTTACTAGGACTGATGACATGACCTAGTTGGGTTATAAAATGTCTGAAAGGAATCACCAAGCTCAAAGACAACTACAGACTCCACAGCCCTCCTCTTCCTCTTCCTCCTCCTCTTCCTCCTCCAACCCCATTCCCTACTAGCATTGATGACATGACCCAGTTGGGTAATAAAACGTCTGCAAGAAACTATCAAGCTCAGAGACCACTAAGGACCCCACAGTCCTTCTCTTCCTCCTCCTGCTCCTCCTCCATCCCCACTCCTTACTAGCACTGATGACATGACATAGTTGGGTCATAAAACGTCTGAAATAAACCATCATGCTCAGAGACCACCAAGGACCCCACAGTCCTCCTCCTCTTCCTCTTCCTCTTCCTCTTCCTCCTGCTCCTCCTCCATCCCCACTCCTTACTAGCACTGATGACATGACATAGTTGGGTCATAAAACGTCTGAAATAAACCATCATGCTCAGAGACCACCAAGGACCCCACAGTCCTCCTCCTCCTCCTCCTCTCTGCAAACCCCACTCCCTACTAGCACTGATGACGTTACTTAGTTGGGTTACGAAACGCCTGCAAGGAATTGCCAGGCCCAGAGAGCAACAAGGACCCCTCACTTCAACCCTGAGCTAGGAATATTCTGTGGGAACTAGTAACTTCCTACAATAATCCCCACCTCCCAGGTTCCCAAACTAGGCCATTGGTATTGACAATCCCCCCCCCCCCTGCCTTTCTCTCAGGCCCCTTCCCCACCATGAAGAACATTGACAGGAGCAGATTCCTGGCATAGTTGCGGGAAACCTTGAATTTGCCTGGGCCGGTGTGTGCCTGCCAAGTAAGCTCACACCTTGACAGTGTATTCAAGGGATTGTAAAAGAAGAAAGTAGTAAATCTGCCAGAGATTCCCCCGAGGAACGAAGCGGAGAGAAAGACTTTGAGACCCAGAAGATCTGCTAGTCCTTGGGGGGGCCGTCCAAGGTCTCTTTTCTGCTAAAACAGGGGGTGAGTGAGGCTGGGTTCCCACCATCATGGCCGCTTTCAGGTACGTGGACTTCATCTCCCAGAATTCCCCAGCCAGCAAGGAATCCTGGGAGTTGGAAGTCCACGTATCGGAAAGGGGCCGACCAATCTGGGAAATGCCAAACAATCCCATGGAGTATTTTGAGTGTAGGATTTTTATGGGGGTTGCAATGTCAGAAAAGAGGGGAGGATGGATTAATGGACGAATGGACGAATGGATGGACAGACAGACAGACATATGGGAGAGAAAGAGAGAGAGAGAGATATGATGGATGGATGGATGGATGGATGGATGGATAGATGAATAGGATAGAGATAGATAAGACAGACAGACAGGCAGATTTAGAGAGAAAGAGATGATGGATGGATAGATGAATAGGATAGACAGACAGACAGACAGACAGACAGACAGACAGATAGATAGACAGATAGATAGATAGATAGACAGACGAGAGAGTTGATTGATGGATAGATGAATAGGATAGACATAGATAGATAGATAGATAGATAGATAGATAGATAGACAGACAGACAGACAGACAGACAGATTAGAGAGAGAGAGTTAGTTGATGGATGGATAGATGAATAGGATAGAGACAGACTGACATACAGATGAGAGAGAGATGATGGATGGATAGATGAATAGGATAGACATAGATAGATAGATGGATGGATGGATGGATGGATGGATGGATGGATGGATGGATAGATGAATAGGATAGAGATAGATAAGACAGACAGACAGGCAGATTAGAGAGAAAGAGATGATGGATGGATAGATGAATAGGATAGACAGACAGACAGACAGACAGACAGACAGACAGACAGATAGATAGACAGATAGATAGATAGATAGACAGACGAGAGAGTTGATTGATGGATAGATGAATAGGATAGACATAGATAGATAGATAGATAGATAGATAGATAGACAGACAGACAGACAGACAGACAGATTAGAGAGAGAGAGTTAGTTGATGGATGGATAGATGAATAGGATAGAGACAGACTGACATACAGATGAGAGAGAGATGATGGATGGATAGATGAATAGGATAGACATAGATAGATAGATGGATGGATGGATGGATGGATGGATGGATGGATAGATAGATAGATAGATAGACAGACAGACAGACATACAAAGATATGAGAGAGGGAGAGAGAGAGAGAGATGATGGACGTATAGATGAATAGGATAGAGACAGACAGACACACAGATGAGAGAGAGAGATGATGGATAGATGAATAGGATAGACATAGAAAGATAGATAGATAGATAGATAGATAGATAGATAGATAGATAGATAGATAGATAGATAGATAGACAGACAGACAGACAGACAGACAGACAGACAGACAGACAGACAGATGAGAGAGAGAGAGAGATGATGGATGGTTAGATGAATAGGATAGAGATAGAGAGACAGACAGATATAGACAGAGAGAGATGAGAAAGAGATAAATGAGAGAGAGAGAGAGAGAGAGAGAGAGAGAGAGACAGAGACACAGATAATAGAGATAGATGATAGGATAGAGACAGACAGAAAAGATAGATTCCTTGGATATCAAGGAATCTCTCAAAGAACTGGAGATGCAGGTAGCTCTCAACTCACAGCCATTCATTCAATGACTGTTGGAAGTTACAATGGCCCCGAAAAATTCCATATTTATTAGTTTGTTTGTTTCTTTATTAAATGTACACATCGCCCTAGAAGCGACTCTGCAAAAGGTTATCTCCCTTTGACTCCTCCGTGCCATCCCTCTTTTCCAAGCCCTCTTTGTCTCCGGCCCTGGTTTCCCATGCTTTCAGCTGGGGACTTGTTACCATCTCCCGCCCTCCCTCCTCCATTTCCTCCTAAACCCAACAACATTAAGTGCTCAGAAAAAAAGAGAGAAAGAAAGAAATGGGAGGAAGAAGAAGAATAGACAGGATGTGGGATTTAGGCCGTACAGCTGCGAAGTAATTCAGCACATAAAGAGACTGAGATTTGAACCACTCGTCAAAAGGGCCTCCAGGAAAGAATTCCATTTGAAACACGTTCGACTGAAACACACACACGCACACACGCACACACAAGCACACACAGGCACACAAACACAACAAACACCTTAACGCACCCAACGTTTCTTTATTGTCTTTTCCAAACGATAGGATTTTTTGTGATGACAGATGCATGGAAATGCCTTTCCTGGGGTGACGATTCCGTTTACCTACAGTAGCAAGGACACAGCTGTTGCGTGTGCCCAGCACAGCAGCATCACCAGGGGTGCCGATACGGCTGTATTTGGCATAAATGCAATTCTTAAGTTTTTTTTAATTAACAAGAGTTCAATAGGGGTAAAGATCCGAATTTTCTTGCTGCAAAAGACGGTGGCAGTTAGAATTTAGAAGAGCAGAGTTGGAAGGGACCTTGGAGGTCTTCTAGTCCAACCCCCTTGCTCAGGCAGGAAACCCTACACCAAATGGCTATCCAACATCTTCTTAAAGGCTTCCAGTGTTGGGGCATTCACAACTTCTGGAGGCAACTTCTGTTCCACTGGTTAATTGTTCTCACTGTCAGGAAATTCCTCCTCACTTCTCGGTTGCTTCTCTCCTTGATTAGTTTCCACCCATTGCTTCTACTTTTACCCTCAGGTGCCTTGGAGAATCCCTCCTTCCCTCCCTCTCTCGCTCCTTCCTTCCTTCCTTCTTTCCTTCCTTCCTTCCTTCCATCCATCCATAGAATAAAATAGAATAGAATAACAGAGTTGGAAGGGACCTTGGAGGTCTTCTAGACCAACCCCCTGCCTAGGCAGGAAACCCTACACTGTTTCAGACAAATGACTATCCAACATCTTCTTAAAGACTTCCAGTGTTGGAACATTCACAACTTCTGGAGGCAACTTCTGTTCCACTGGTTAATTGTTCTCACTGTCAGGAAATTTCTCCTCAGTTCTAAGTTGCTTCTCTCCTTGATTAGTTTCCATCCATTGCTTCTTGTTCAACCCTCAGGTGCCTTGGAGAATAGCTTGACTCCCTCTTCTTTGTGGCAACTCCTGAGATATTGGAAGACTGCTATCATGTCTCCCCTAGTCCTTCTTTCTATTAAACTAGACATACCCAGTTCCTGCAACCGTTCTTCGTATGTTTGAGCCTCCAGTCCCCTAATCCTCTTTCTTGCTCTTCTCTACCCTCTTTCTAGAGTCTCCACATCTTTTTTTAACATTGTGACAACGTCAAGAAATAGAAGTTTTATGTTATATACATAGCCTACCATTCTGCTTTTGTTAGCTGTCAAACCTGCTAGTTCACAAACAGTTTCCAGTCTCTTATAAAGCTGTTTGGTCCAACAAGCTAGGAAGCTTTTAACCCTCAACCTACTGCAAATATTCTTCCTCTTGAGTTCTGTGTCCACCAGGGTCAAACTCAAAGCAACTCCAACCCTCTAAATCTTTGATGTCCGGTCTTATTAAAAAGTTGCAGGCGCCACTGATCAAAACTACCCTACACTCCCAGGTATTTCACGGTTTATTAAATGGGGTAGAATTGATGGATTTCTCCCTTCTGTTTGGGTTTAATAACCCCGTAGAGCATTGTCTCTATCGGGCATCAAAGGGGCGCCCAGTTTAATATATAGGTGCCCCCCCTGACCCATTATGGGCAGAGAGCCAGCAAGTTAATTGCCTGCATATTTTTTCCTCCTAAAGGCATCCATCAGAAAGGACAAAAAAAGTTGTTGTTTTTTTTTAAATAAAATCCTTATTGACACCAGAATCAGCACAAAGAAATTATGGCTCCAAATAAGCTGCTTGAGAAGAGGTGGTTAAGGAAAAACAGGGATTATGCCTTTGATTACTTGGATCTTTTTAGATCAAAAGGAATGGATTCTGCCAGGTGGAGATCAACACCCAATATATATATATATATATATATATATATATATATATATATATATATATATATATATATATATATATATATATATATATATATATATATATATATATATATATATATATGTATATATATATATATATATATATATATATATATATTGTAGCTTTCCTAGCAAGTATGGTCATTTACATGAATCCTCCATGGTCCTTGGTGCTCTCTGAGCTTGGTGGTTTTCTTGCAGACGTTTCATATATATATATATATATATATATATATATATATATATATATATATATATATATATATATATATATATATATATATATATATATATATATATATATATATATATATATATATATTGTAGCTTTCCTAGCAAGTATGGTCATTTACATGAATCCTCCATGGTCCTTGGTGCTCTCTGAGCTTGGTGGTTTTCTTGCAGACGTTTCATGACCCAACTAGGAAACATCATCAGTGCTAGAAGGTCGCAAAAAGGAGATCCCATGACCCCGGGGACATTGCAGCCGCTATAAGTACCTGCCAGTTTCCAAGCATATGGATTTTGATCACCTGTCCATAGGAATGCCGAAATGTTTGCAAGTATGAAAAACGGTTATGTTGAGGAACATCTGTGCAATGCATGCAATACAATATAAATACCGGTGTAATATTACAAGGGACGCGGTGGCTCAGTGGCTAAGATGCCGCGCTTGTCAATCAGAAGGTCAGCAGTATGGTGGTTAAATTCCCTAGTGCATAACGGAGTGAGCTCCCGTGACTTGTCCCAGCTTCTGCCAACCCAGCAGTTCGAAAGCAGGTAAAAAATGCAAGTAGAAAAATAGGAATCACCTTTGGTGGGAAGGAAACAGCGTTCCATGCACCTTCGGCATTGAGTCATGCCGGCCACATGACCACGGAGACGTCTTCGGACAGCGCTGGCTCTTCGGCTTTGAGACGGAGATGAGCAGCGCCCCCTAGAGTCGGGAACGACTGGCACATATGTGCAAGGGGAACCTTTACCTATAGTATAGTATAGTATAATATAGTGTAATATAGTATAATATAATATAATATATATTATAATATAATAGTGTAGTATAGTATAATATACATAACATAAGTAATATCATATAATGTATAATATAGCATAGCATAGAATAACATAACAATAGTATAGTATAGTATAGTGTAATATAGTGTAATATAGTATAATATAATATATATTATAATATAATATTAGTGTAGTATAGTATAATATACATAACATAACATAAGTAATATAATATAATATATAATATAGCATAGCATAGAATAACATAACAATAGTATAGTATAGTATAATATAGTGTAATATAGTATAATATGATATAATATATATTATAATAGTGTAGTATAGTATAATATACATAAGTAATATAATATAATATATAATATAGCATAGCATAGAATAACATAACAATAGTATAGTATAGTATAGTATAATATAGTGTAATATAGTATAATATGATATAATATATATTATAATATAATAGTGTAGTATAGTATAATATACATAAGTAATATAATATAATATATAATATAGCATAGCATAGAATAACATAATAGTATAGTATAGTATAGTATAGTATAGTATAGTATAGTATAGTATAGTATAGTATAGTGTAATATAGTATAATATGATATAATATATATTATAATATAATAGTGTAGTATAGTATAATATACATAACATAAGTAATATAATATAATATATAATATAGCATAGCATAGAATAACATAACAATAGTATAGTATACTATAGTGTAGTATAGTATAGTATAGCACAGTATAGTATAGTATAGAATACATAGCATAACATAAAATAAGTAATATAATATAACATAGCATAGCATAGAATAACATAACATTAATATAGTGTAGTGTACTGTAGTATAGTATACATAAGTAATATAACATAATATAGCATAGCTTAGCAAACCTTAGTATAGGATAGTGTAATGTAATGTAATAAAATATATGCATTGCATAACATTCAAGCTTTCTATTCTTTCATTTTTTTTCTATCTTCACCTTTTTTTTCTTCTCCACGTTCACTTTACTAGACATTTTTTCCTCTCTGAAATGCTTTTCTGCTTCTAATTAACTCTGAAAAATCTATTCACCCAAACCAATTCATTTATTTTGTTAATTTTATTTTCATTTTAAAAAGCAAAGCTTCCTACGGCCAATCAGGCTGCCTCGTTCTCTGCCCCCCTCCACCGCAAGCAGCTGAGAAGGACGGGACTCCAACTCCCAGAAGGCCTCTGGGAAGCCGACCAGAAGGGAGCCCCGGCCTGGCTGAGAGACGGACACGTGTACAGGGGCGGAACGCGCGGGGCTTCCTGGGAGGCGTAGTCCAGCCCGCGCGGGAGCGCCATAAGGTCGCCCGGTAGGGAGTCGGCTGAAGAACTACAGCGGCGGAGGGAGGGCGAAGCGGGCCCGGAGCAGGAAGCGTGGGCATCACGCAGGGTGCCGGCTCGGAGTTTGCGGGCGCCCCGGTGCTCTTTGGTGGCCGGGATGCATCCCTCTTTGGCGGTGGGGCTGGTCTTTGGGGGGTGCTGCAGCAACGTGGTTTTCCTGGAGCTGCTGATCCGGTGAGTGTGGGTGCAAAGGGTGGCTAGCGAAGGGATCCTTTCCCCCGGGTTTAACAGCAGCCCCGCTTCGGCTTTCTTCTGCTGGATTGCAATGGAGGGTTGATGCTTGCCCTGATGACGTTCCCTAGTTGGGCCAGGAGACGTCTGCAAGGAAAACAGCCGGCTCTGAGTATAATAAGGACCCTCCACAGTCTTCCTCCTCCGACAGTCTAAAAAACAACAAGGACACACTCCCTTCTAGCTCTGATGATGTTACCTAGTTGGGTTAGGAAACGTCTGCAAGGAAACCACTAAACACAGAGAGCACCATGGACCTTGCAGTCCTCCCCCTACCCTTTCTAGCACTGATGATGTTACCCAGTTGGGTCATGAAACATCTTGTAAGAAAAGCAGAGAGAGCCAAGGACCCTGCGGTTGTAATTCTCCTCCTCCTCCCAGATTCTTTTCTGTATTGATGATATTACCTAGTTGGGCCATGAAATGTCTTGTAAGAAAACCACCAAGCCCAGAGAGCAATAAGGACCCCCTCAGTCTTCCTCCTCTTCCTCCTCCTCCTTCTCTTCCTCCAACACCACCACCTCTACCTCCTCCTCCTCCCAGATTCTTTTCTGTATTGATGATATCACCTAGTTGGGTTATGAAAACTCTGGGACCCCCCCCCCCCAAGCTCAAATAGCAATAGCAGTTAGACTTATATACCGCTTCATAGGGCTTTCAGCCCTCTCTAAGCGGTTTACAGAGTCAGCATATCGCCCCCAACAACAATCCGGGTCCTCATTTCACCCACCTCGGAAGGATGGAAGGCTGAGTCAACCCTGAGCCGGTGAGATTTGAACCGCTGAACTGCAGAACTGCAGTCAGCTGAAGTAGCCTGCAGTGCTGCATTTAACCACTGCGCCACCTCGGCTCAGCAGCAAGGACCCTCACAGTTCAATTCCCGAGGTCCACATTAATTCAAATTTTGTGGGGTCCTTAGTCTTCTCTGAACTTCATTCTTGGCTTGCAAACGCTTCCATGATCCAACTAGGGAACATCATCAGGGCGAGTGGCAATCCCCACCCTCCTTGGCACTGATGATGTTACCTAGCTGGGTCATGAAATGTCTGCAAGAACCAACCAAGCTCAGAGTTCAAGCTTGAACAACAGAAATGTCACTTCTGTCAACTACTGATGTTTTCTGTAGTCTCTGGATTTTTCTGAGCCTTTTTGTTTAATATGTTTTTATTGTTTTATATCCCAGATTCCATTTCTATATTGAACGGTGTGTTTTCTAGGTGTCCAAAGTGTTCAAATATAAACATCACCATAATCATTATAATCATGTACATGTAAACATATATGCGATACCAATTGTTATTGAAAAGTATGCTATCTTCCATGATATCAATTACATAACCATCAAAATATTTATTAATTTCTTTCTCCTGTTCTCCATATTTCACGCCAATCCACTCATCTAACCTCTGTATCTGTTAACTAACTATTTGTAGGAAAGTTCCCATGTCACGAAATATTCCGAATCTTCTTTGTCTTTGATTTTCTTTGGTTTTTAAAGTTTAAACCTATCAATTTCTGCACATACCAGAATATTTTTTTTAAATTATATTGTCGCCTGTCATTCGATCATTCTACGTTTTTTCAGTAGTGTGCGTTTACAAGCTGTTAGAATATGTACAATTAAATATGTGTTACCTTTATTATAATTTCCTGTATTTTTCTCTTTAAAAAAAAAAAGAAATATTAAAGTTTTTTTCCCCAGTTTTTTTAACACAATTATCATCTTTGCAGCATTTCCACATCGGTATATCTCCATTATGCCATTTTTGTCCATACATGTGTCCATATATTTCTTTTATACATGATAGTCTATTAATATATTAATTTATCTACAATACCTCTTATGTCCATACATATGTATTTGTACTTCCTTTATACATATTAGTCTACTAATGTACTCATTTATATACAATACATCTTATATCTATCTATGTGTACATATATTTCTTTTATATATATTAATCCATTGGTGTACTATTTCTTATACAATGCAGCTTACATTTTCTATTTTGTTCATTTCGGCGGCTTTATAATTATTTATAATTATTTTCTAATTTCTGAATCTTTCGAATCTTTTCTTTATCGGTTTGCAAAAAAAGAAAGAAAGAAAGAAAGAAAGAAAGAGTGTATGGCATTTGAACTGTTTCCTGCTTTTTCTTGCTTGGCTATATTTCTTATTTTTATTTCCAAGCTTCCCAAAGCAGCAGACAAATTGTGAAAATCTTCTCTCCTTCCCTCCTCTCATTTCTCTAACACAAACACAGGGAATATCCAGGAAGCGGGAACTTGATTACATTTTTTCAATTCTTCTTCATCGCTTTGGAGGGTTTCATCTTCGAAGCCAATTTTGGAAGGAAACAGCCCACAATTCCTATCAGGTATGCCCAATCTCTTCTATTTTGAAATTGAATTTTTATTTGAGTTTATCTATCTATCTATCTATCTATCTATCTATCTATCTATCTATCTATCTATCTATCATCTATCTATCTATCTATCTATCTATCTATCTATCTATCTATCTATCTATCTTCTATGTATTTTATCTATCTTCTTTTTTCTTTTTATATCTTTATAACAAAGACTGTATGTAGGTATGTATGTATGTATGTATGTTTGTTTGTTTGTTTGTTACAACATAACTCTGGAATGCCTCGAGCAATTTCAACCAAACTTGGTACACAGATGACTTACCCTCTGGAAACAAATACTCTGTGTGTGTGTTGTAAGACCTCCCCCTGGTGTGTGTGTATGTGTGTGTGTTCCAGCATAACTCTGGAATGCCTGGCCTGTTAAGGAGAGCAAGTTTGGCGTCCTAGAGCAGCAATTGTTTATAATGTCATGGGAGGGAGAAGGGAGAGCCTGGGCCATTAAGCAGAGCGAGTGCAGCGTCCTAGAGCGGCAATTGTCTGCGATGTCAGTTCCTTCGCCGCTTCCTCTGGAAAGCCAGCCGCGATGTTTGCCCTCCAGTGGACCAATAGGGAAGCGCCTGATGGATTTGGGGCAAAGTGCCAGGATTGTAGACAGGGCGGGAAGGAGGAGCATGTGGGAGAGGGAAGGGAGAGGGCAGGGATGATGGGCATGGGAGTAGGGGGAAGAAAGACCCCTCGCAATGACTACCCGCCAGACACACAGGCTTCCCGGAAACTCACATCCCACCTAACCTGGAAGGTGAACAATTTTGTGCTTCTCTCTCTTCTAGGTTCTACCTCATTATGGTGGGCATGTTTTTCACCGTCAGTGTGGTGAACAACTACGCTCTCAACCTCAACATCGCGATGCCCCTTCATATGATCTTTAGATCGGTGAGAATTGATTTCCGTTTTTCATGATTTCGTATTGATTTACGCCCCACCTTCAATATCGCCTCGCTCAGCGACAGAAAGGATGGTGATCATAAGTCGAGGACCCCACCTGTACCTTCAGCCCTAAGGTTATGTGCGGACTTTAGGGCGATAAGTGGGAAAAACCGGTCCTGAGTCACTTTTGTTTTTCAGGGCCGTTATAACTTTGAAAGGGCACTTAATGAAGTGTTGTAAGTCGAGGACTTAACCTGTATGATCCCAATGGCTGTTAACCTGTCTCCTCCCCCAACTCCTTTCCCCCTTTCTCTCCCTGTAGGGCTCTCTGATAGCCAGCATGGCGCTCGGGATCATCATTCTGAAGAAAAGGTAAGGTGGCTTGCAGGCGCTTGCATTCACCGATGAAGGCCGTGTTTATGGCTTCTTCGTGGGGTTCAATATGTACACAGGTAGCCCTCAACCTAGCCACCCCCAAGGTGCTTTTTCTAGAGGCAAGTGGGATTTCTTGTCCTTCTTCGTTTCGCTTTTTTGTGACAAACTGAGCAACGGGGCCTATGCAGCCAGCCAGATCTGTAGATTGGGGAAACAAAACAACCCCTTCACAAGCGCATGGCGCAACAGAGGAGAATTAAGCCCATGAGGGTAAGATTCAGCAGGCCATCTGCATTCAAGGCCATCTGCATTTTTCGGAAGACAGCAAAGTCCACATTTTGGACGGAGAGGACGGCTGCTTTGAAAGAAGGGGTCAAAGAGGTCATCTTTGTAAAAAATGAACAGCCCTCTCCCCAAAGAGAGGGAGGGATATGACCTCATCTATCTCCAGTTTACAACACAGTCCTTTCAACAGCCGAGGTGGTGCAGTGGTTAAATGCAGCACTGCAGGCTACTTCAGCTGTGCAGTTCGGCTGTTCAAATCTCACCGGCTCAAGGTTGACTCAGCCTTCCATCCTTCCGAGGTGGGTGAAATGAGGACCCGGATTGTTGTTGGGGGCAATATGCTGACTCTGTAAACCGCTTAGAGAGGGCTGAAAGCCCTATGAAGCGGTATTTAAGTCTAACTGCTATTGCTATTGCTATTGCTACTTATATCTCTATCTCTATCTATCCATCTCTATCTATCCATCTATCTATCTATCTATCTATACACACACACACACACACATATACACACACACACACACATATATATATTAAAAAGAGCCAAGGTGGCGCAGTGGTTAAATGCAGCAGTGCAGGCTACTTCAGCTGACTGCAGTTCTGCAGTTCGGCTGTTCAAATCTCACCGGCTCAGGGTTGACTCAGCCTTCCATCCTTCCGAGGTGGGTAAAATGAGGACCCGGATTGTTGTTGGGGGCAATATGCTGACTCTGTAAACCGCTTAGAGAGGGCTGAAAGCCCTATGAAGCGGTATATAAAAATCTGCTATTGCTATTGCTAACAGTTCCAAGAAAGCTCCACCCCCATTGCACTACTCAGGTGTGACCCTGAGGACACAGAGAAACCTCCAAGTGGCCTCAACGACCCTCTACAAAGGATGCAAATGACCAGCTGTCTGCAAGGCGGATCAATCCTTCCCTTCCCCACCATTCGGTCAGAAGCTGAAGAAGCTTCTTGGATGAGAAGTGAAACATCTATAAAAGAAAAACCTCCAAGTGGCCTCAATGACCCTCTAAAAGGATGCAGATGACCAGCTGTCTGCAAGGAGTATCAATCCTTCTACTCCCCACCATTCGGTCAGAAGCGGAAGAAGCTTCTGGGATGAGAAGAGAAACATCTTCAAAGAGAAACCAGAAAGTCCAGTTGCCTCCTGAAAAAAGAAAAAAACACCTTTGGGGCAACCATGGCCTGGAGGACTGGGAGTCTCCATAAAGAGACTTATGTCCATTTTTCACACTTATGACCGTTGCAGCCTCTCCGTGGTCCCATGATCAAAATTCGGACCATAGTTATGATGGTTGCAGCGTCCCGGGTTGTGTGTGTGTGTGTGCCATGTGATCCCATTTTGCAACCTTCTGGCAAGCAAGGGGAGGAAGCCAAATTCGCTTAGCAAACGTGTGACTCACTTAACAACTGCAGCGTTAACAGCTGTGGCGAGAACGGTCCTAAAATCGGGCAAATCTCACTCGACTGTCTCGCTTAGCGACAGAAATGTCGGGCTCGGTTGTGGACGTAAGTCAAGGGCTACCTGTTTCACGGGGTGGGTGGGGTGGGGGGGTTAGGAGGATTTCAAGACCCCCCCCCCTCTCTGTTTTTGAGCCCCTGTTTTTCGACAAGACAATTTGAGTCCTTTTCAAAAAACGGACGAGCAACTTTTGAGAATCGGTGACATCTGCCCAACAAGGGTTTCCCATGGAAACTGAGTGGGGGTCTCGGGCTGCCCTGTTCCTTCCATTGAAGCTCTCCCCTCCTTCTCTTGCCCAGGTATACTGTCTCCAAATACATCTCGATAGCTTTGGTCTCTCTGGGCATTTTCACCTGTACTCTCACGTCAGCCCAAGAACTGGTAAGTCCCGTTCCTCTCTCTGTTCAGTACCTGTCGTGTCCTCTAAGATAAACGCCTACCCCAGCACGACCCATGCTCTTCCTGGGCACCAACCACTGGCCAAACCTGTGCGCCCTGCCTCCCAAGGGTGGATCAGAGAGAAGTGTTCTGCCCCAGGCTTCCCTAGAGCATGAAGCCGACTCCTCGTCCCGATAAAACCTCTTTTATTTAGGTTCAAGGGAATTCCTCTCTAGCAAAATCCCGGCCAAGAGTCTTTCAAGAGATTTCACAACCACAGGCCTTTATCAGGCTTGGAGAGCTGCCAGGCCGATATCTTCCAATCTAATCTTCATTCGTTCAGTTGTTAGATTTGTTTCAGGAGTGTGAAGATCTGTCCGTGAAGCCCAGAGACTCTGTGCCAAGTTTTTCCTTGCACAGCACCTCATTTGGACAATATTGACATGGCAGCTTTCCAAGCTAGATAAGGTCTGTGGTCATAAATACTCCTTTGAAAGACTATTTACCAGGCCTTTGCTGAATGGGAATGAGAGGGATTCACATTCGTTTAATAAAAGGGGTTTTGTCCGGACCAGGAATCTGCCTTGTGTTTTTTGGATCAGAACAGGTGCCTCTTTTCACACCTCCCGCAGATTCTGCCATTCTTTCTCCTAAAGACTGGGGGGGCACGGTCCTTGTCCCTTCCCCTAAATATCGCCATCCAAAGGTAGCTCGGGAGCCCTTCCCTTATGAAACACCCCCTAAAATTTGGCAGCCCCCCACCCTTTTAGTCTTCCACAAAGCTTCAAACATTTGACTTTTTTCCAAGAGCTGGGATGAAAGACAATACGACTTGGCACCTGGATTCTGCTGCCTTTCTCGTTTTGACTGTACTTGGCTTTATGACTTTTTAAAAAATTGTTTTAAATTTGGCTCCTTTTCTTCCTTCCCTTCCCACCCTTCCCTCCCTCCTCTCCCCTTTTCTTCCATCAATCCACCTATTCTTCTCTTTTGTCCCTCCCTCCCTTCCCTCCCTCCTCTACCCTTTCTTCCATCCATCCATCCATTCTTCTCTCTTGTCCCTCCATCCTTCCTTCCATCGCTCCCTTCTCCCCTTTTCTTCCATCAATCCATCCATTCTTCTTTTCCCTCCCTCCCTTCCCTTCCATCCCTCCCTCCTCTTTTCTTCTATAAATTCATCCATTCTTCTCTCTTGTCCCCCCTCCTTCTCTTCCATCCCTCCCTCCTCTCTTTTCTTTCATCAATCCATCCATTCTTCTCTCTTGACCCTCCATCCTTCATTCCCTCCCTTCTCCCATTTTCTCCAATCAATCCATCCATCTTCTCTCTTGTCCCCCCCTCCTTCCCTTCCATCCCTCCCTCCTCTCCCCTTTTCTTCCATCAATCCATCCATTCTTCTCGTCCCTCCCTCCATCATTCCTTCCTTCCATCCCTCCCTCCCTTCTCCCATTTTCTTCCATCAATCCATCCATTCTTCTCTCTTGTCCCCCCCTCCTTCCCTTCCATCCCTCCCTCCTCTCCCCTTTTCTTTCATCAATCCATCCATCTTCTCTCTTGTCCCCCCCTCCTTCCCTTCCATCCCTCCCTCCTCTCCCCTTTTCTTCCATCAATCCATCCATTCTTCTCGTCCCTCCCTCCATCATTCCTTCCTCCCATCCCTCCCTTCTCCCATTTTCTTCCATCAATCCATCCATTCTCTCTTGTCCTTCCTTCCTTCCTTCCTTCCTTCCTTCCCTCCCTCCCTCCCTCCCTCCCTCCCTTGTAGAGCTCTGTGCCGGGTGCGAGTGAAGACGAGGAGAGCATCTCTGCCTTTCTCTGGTGGCTTCTAGGTGTGTAATTGCTCCCCACGGTAACCATCAATCTGGGCTGATGTGACCTGGGAAGGGGCGGAGAACACAATCCTGTTTCCAAACCAAACCCTATAAACCAGCCAACATATTTTTTTTTTCATTTTATAGTGTGGTGGAAGGAGAAGGGCGATTCCAAAATAATAATAATAATAATGTAATCCTTGAATTTGCATCTGATACATTTAAACTTTGTATTAAATCAGATGTCATTTGTGCTCTGGCCTTCCCCTCTTTGTTCTCTGGCCAGCTATATTTTTGTCGTCGTTATACTTTGTCCAGGCCTGATTAAAGTTGTGATGTGGTTGCTCCTTCTGTCTACACAACAGAGGGAACACGAATGCATTAATCACACTAGCGAAGAGGCTTTCTATATTGCCACCCCAGCCTTCCCCTGGCTGCCCTGCCTTTGCTAAGCTTGGCTGGATAGTTTAATCTTGGGTGTGTTCACTTAGTCAATAGAAGAAGAAAAAAACTCCTACGGAAATTACTCACAACATAAGAAGGGGAAGTGGGCTCTTGGCAGCATTAATGCTAACCTTTGGGGGCTGTGCACAGGCAACAGTTTTATACAGAGCCAAGGATGTGTTTTCATGGGGTCCTTGGTGGTCTCTGAGATTGATGGTCTTCTTGCAGACGTTTCACGACTCAACTAGATAACGTTATCAGTGCTAAAGGAAAGGGGATTTGGGGAGTGGAGGAGGAGAAGGAGAAGGGGAGGAGGAGGAAGAAGTAGCAATAGCAATAGCAGTTAGACTTATATACCGCTTCATGGGGCTTTCAGCCCTCTCTAAGCGGTTTACAGAGTCAGCATATTGCCCCCAACAACAACCTGGGTCCTCATTTCACCCACCTCGGAAGGATGGAAGGCTGAGTCAACCTTGAGCCGGTGAGATTTGAACAGCCGAACTGCAGAACTACAGTCAGCTGAAGTAGCCTGCAGTGCTGCATTTAACCACTGCGCCACCTCGGCTCTTAAAGTAAAGGAAGAGGCGTAGCAAGAGGGAGACGGTGGGGCCCTTGGAAATCTTATTTCAGGGAAATCGTTTTTTAAGATCCTCACCCAGTCTTGGGGATTTTCGGCTGAAGGGCAGTCCCTTCGAGCACGGATGATGTTCCCTAGTTGGGTCATGAAACGTCTGCAAGAAAACCACCAAGCTCAGAGAGCATCAAGGACTCCACAGTTCAACCCTGAGCTGCAATTTCTAGGAATACATTTTCACGCTGTGTCTTGAATAGTGTACTTCAAGGCTACCCCCCGGTCTCTTGAGTTCGTTTTTCCTGGGTGACCACCTTTAAGTAACCTTGGTTAGTTCCCTACAAGCTAAGATGAGGTAATTGGGGAAGGGGAAACATATCCTGGAATAAGGCAGTTTCAAACCACGCCTGTATGGTGGCCAAGAAAAAGGAGGTGGATGCATTCACACCGTCAAACCTGAGACTGAGGAAATCTTATTTTAGAGAAATCGTTTTTTAAGATCCTCGCCCAGTCTTGGGGATTTTCGGCTGAAGGGCAGATGACGAATGTCGGTCTCAACATCCGCCTTACGTTTTAGGAATCGCGGCTTTGACCTTTGCCCTCTTCATGTCAGCCCTGATGGGGATTTTCCAAGAAACCATCTATAAAAAGTTTGGAAAGCACTCCAAGGAAGCTTTGTTCTACAATGTAAGTGTCTAGTTTATCTAGTTTCAATTTGCAGGAATTAAGTGGTTTCTCCCAAATAGAAAGAATTCCCAAGCCAGCATATTTTAAGATGGGAAGACTTCAATTCCCAGAATTCCCCAGCCAGCATATTTTAAGACAGGACTTCAATTCCCAGAATTCCCCAGCCAGTGTATTTTAAGACGGGAAGACTTCAATTCCCAGAATTCCCCAGCCCGCATGCTTTAAGACGGGAAGACTTCAATTCCCAGAATTCCCCAGCCCGCATGTTTTAAGACGGGAAGACTTCAATTCCCAGAATTCCCCAGCCCGCATATTTTAAGACGGGAAGACTTCAATTCCCAGAATTCCCCAGCCAGCATGTTTTAAGACGGGAAGACTTCAATTCCCAGAATTCCCCAGCCAGCATGTTTTAAGACGGGAGGACTTCAATTCCCAGAATTCCTCATCCAATAAGCTTTAAGATGGGTATACTTCAACTCTTCCGCTGTGCTCCGGGATCTGCAGGCACGATGGGGATTGTGGTGCAAACTTAATTTTGCTTAATTTCTGTTCCAAAACTATTGTTTTTCTTTTTCCTCCTAGCACGCCCTTCCTCTTCCAGGATTTCTCTTTCTGGCTCCGGATATTTACAGGCATGGACTTCTCTTCAGTCAAACCAGTGAGTTGATAACGGAGAGCTTATTTTTAATTTGAAACCCGAGATTATTAAGCAGCCCCCACCCCCCCCTTAAAATTAAGAGGATTCTGGTAATTGTGGAGTTGTCCACTTTAGGACCGAGTGGAATTACTCAATTTAAGACCTGTTGGCTTAACATGTTGCGTGTTCTTTTAATTGTCCCGGCTCACGGTCCTCTCTCCTCCACAGGACTCGTCCAAGTGCCGTTGGTTGGGATCAACCTACCCATCATGTGGTTGTATCTCCTGATGAACGTCGTAACTCAGTATCCTTTTTTTTGGGGGGGGGAAGACACCTAGCAGACAGTAACGGTGAGGTTGAGGCTCAGCCGACGTTCGCGAGTTCCCTACAGTAGTGGGCAAAATTGTGGGAACCTTTTGGGAAAAGTGTATTTTTGAGGTTTGACGGCTAATAACGCCACTTTGGCTTGGAGTAGTACCATAAAATTATATATATATATCAATGGAAAGATAGTTCAAGCAAGAATGTAATGCAATACCTTTTATGCAGGATTTGCTATTAGAATGGCAGTTATAAAGAAGAAAAGTGAAACACGTAGGAAAAAATGGGATATACGGAAATTATCACGATAGAAAAAAAAAGAAGATATATGGAAATGATCACCATAGAAAAATGAGATATGCAAAAATTATCACCCTGTCAGTTAATCCTCAGTTGGGTAACTTTTAGCATGAATTACGGCCTTGCAGCATCTTCCCATGGTAATGAAGCAAGCGAACTACTCTGTGAACCTCTTAGAGAGGGCTGGAAAGCCCCATGAAGCGATACACAAGTCTTATGTGCTATAGGAAGGAAGGAAGGAGAGAGAGAGAGAGAGAGAAAGAGGGAGAAAGAAAAAGAGAAGGAAGGAAGAAAGGTGGAGAGAAAGAGGAAGAGAGAAAAAGAGAGAAGGAAGGTGGAGAGAGAGAAAGAGGAAGGGAGAAAGAAAAAGAGAAGGAAGAAAGGTGGAGAAAAAGAAAGGAGGAGAGAAAGAAAAAGAGAGAAGGAAGGTGGAGAGAGAGAAAGAGGGAGAAAGAAAAAGAGGAGGAAGGAAGACAGGTGGACAAAAAGAAAGGAAGAGAGAGAAAAAGAGAAGGAAGGTGGAGAGAGAGAAAGAGGAAGGGAGAAAGAAAAAGAGAAGGAAGGAAGAAAGGTGGACAAAAAGAGAAAGGAAGAGAGAAAGAAAAAGAGAGAAGGAAGGTGGAGAGAGAGAAAGAGGAAGGGAGAAAGAAAAAGAGAAGGAAGGAAGGCAGAGAAAGAGAGAAAGAGGAAGAGAGAAAGAAAAAGAGAAGGAAGGAAGGTGGAGAAAGAGGAAGAGAGAAATAAAAAGAGAGAAGGAAAGAAGGAAGGGCTCTTGTGATGCAGTGGTTAGAATGCAGTATTGCAAGCAAACTCTGCCCACTGCCAGCAGTTCGATCCAGACTGCTTCAAGGCTGACTCAGCCATCCATCCTTCCAAGGTAGGTCAAATGAGGACCCAGATTGTTGGGGACAAGAGGCTGACCCTGTAAACCCTTTAGAGAGGGCTCTAAAAGCACTGTGAAGGGATACATAAGTCTTATGTACTATAGGAGGGAAGGAAGGTGGAGAGAGAGAGAGAGAGAGAACGAGGAAGAGAGAAAGAAGAAGAGAGAAGGAAGGAAGGCGGAGAGAGAGAAAGAGGAAGAGAGAAAGAAGAAGAGGGAAGGAAGGAAGGAAGGAAGGAAGGAAGGAAGGAAGGAAGGAAGGAAGGAAGGAAGGAAGGGCCCTGATGATGCAGTGGTTAGAATGCAGTATCGGAGGTAAACTCTGCTCACTGCCAGCAGTTCAATCCTGACCAACTCAGTGTTGACTCAGCCTTCCGTCCTTCTGAGGTGGGTCAAATGAGGACCCAGATTGTTGGGGGAAAGAGGCTGACTCTGTAAACCCCTTGGAGAGAGCTGCGAAGCTCTGTGAAGCTAAGTCTAAGTGCTATTATAAGATGGGCAGCTATATAGATGTTTTAAATAAAATGAATATTCGGTTGGTAACCAGATCAAAGAAACTGCCAGGCCTGCAGAAACTGGAGAAGCGACCACAGCCAGGTAGAACTTGGCGTCCCAGATGGAACGAACGCCGTCTTCACATCTTCTCCGATCTCCTCCATTTCCCCCCCTTCCTCCTTTCCCTTAACTCCGCTCCTTTCTCAGATACATCTGCATCCGAGGCGTCTTCATCCTGACTACCGAATGTACCTCCTTGACGGTCACGCTGGTCGTGACGCTGCGGAAGTTCGTCAGCCTGATCTTCTCCATCCTCTACTTCCAGAACTCCTTCACCGTCTGGCATTGGCTGGGCACCTTCTTGGTCTTCGTGGGGATGTTGTTGTACACGGAAGTGTGGAAAAACCTGGGGTTCGTACGAGCCTGCGAACCGAAGGAGGTGGAGAAGAAGCGGGAATGAGCTTTCCGTCGGACGGAAGGTCTTGATCGCGAGAGCGTTTTGTGCCGTTAGGACGGGAAAGGGGCCAAGATTCTTCGCTGGCAGGACGGGAAGGTTGATTTTTGTAACACCACAGTCACAACTCTTGGCTGGGCCAAGCTGGCGCCCCTCCCTTGGAGAAGGGGAAAGCGTTTTTTGCGCCTTTGGGTTGTCGAGGTGACAATGGGGGGTTTGTTTGACTGAAGAGGAATCTGATCCATGGTTTGGTGGCTCCTGCGACTCCATTAATTGGGCAGTTTTGCCCCCAAAGTTTGCAACCCCCCCCCCCCCAAATATTCAACATCGGCCTCTTTCGGTTCACAGATATCAAACTATTGGGGTCAAACGTGGACTTTAAAACAAATATGTGTGGAGTGGGGCGGTGCCTCACATTCAGGAGGCTGTTGGTTCAATCCTAGGTAGAGGCAAATATTTCTCTCTCTGAGCACAATGAGAATATATCTGCCGAACAGAACTCCGCATTGGCAATAGGGAGGGCATCTGGCCAGTAAACATTCTGCTAGCTTCATTCAGTTGCCCAGACTCCACCCCGCAAGGGATTATGGGGTCATTAAAAGATGATGATGATATGTGGAAGTTGCTCTATGATAAGTTTGGTTTGCAGTGAAGAAGTGGCTCATTCGACCCTTCCATGAGTGATCCAGGTCATGGTTGAAGAACATTGCAAAAGCTTGTTGCGTGTTTGGGACAGAAGAGCCATGCCAGTGAGAACTGGGTGTCCTTGGGCGGGGCTGAAGAAGATGTGGGCAGCTACCAAGTTACTTTTATGGTTGGAAGGGAGTGTTGACCACCCATTTGTCATCTTGGCCCAACCAGCATCATCCAAAGTTGGTTCCTCACAAATCAGATTGACACGCTCTCTGCGTGTCTGTTAATTTGTAGATAGAAGGTACGCTAGATAGCTCTCCAGATCTTTCTCCCCGATACACATGAAGAAACCAAATCTCACGACCTTCATCTAGAACAGAGATGTCCAATCTTGGCCAGTTTAAAGACCTGTGGACTTCCAACTCGCAGAATTCCATAGCCAGCACGGCTGGTTGTGGAATTCTGGGAAGTCCACAGGTCTTAAAAGTGACCATGGTTGGACATTCCTGGTCTAGGATAAGTATCTCTAGAATAAGGGTTTAATCTAAGTGTCCCTAGATAAAGATGGCCTATTGAAGGAGGACAAGGAAGATTATCCAACTTTCTTGAGAGTCAGAGTCTTGGTCAAACAGGTTGACTATCTCTCAGGTTCCTTTGGGACCATGCAGAAGTCTTCCTCAACCCGAACAGCTTCAAGAAGACACGCAGACTCCAACTCACGAGAAATTCTGGGAGTTGAAGTCCATCCACCTTCCGAAAAGTTGAGGCTGAGAGATGCTGAGGAAGATGGCTCCAGAATTTCTTCAGATGTTCTCCTGCTCTTTGGAGAAGACTCTGAATGGAGATGTTGGCCAGGAATGACAGAATAAGCGACACCACTATGAACCAACGGGGAAACTGGTTTCTGGATAGATTTAAAATGGGAACTCTGCAAGGGTTCTTGGTCTTAACTGGGGAGTCTTCTTGTCTGTGACAAGGTCTTCTCCAAACCAGGATTCCATCTGAACAAACATATCCACACTGGAGATGTTCCTAATGGGAGAACCACGAATTTAAGCAAGCTAATTTTTTTTACCATGCGATCGCCTCATTTAAGCATCTGTAGATTGTGAGGGTTTATTATTATTTTTGCAATGTTTATATAACCTGCGTTGACAAGTTGGTGCTATCAATCGGTGTTCCTCAACTTTAAGATGCGTGGACTTCAACTCCCACAATTCCCCAGTATAGGGAATTCTGGGAGTTGAAGTCCACGCAACTTAAAAGTATTAGGTTGAGGAACGCTGGTATAAATAACGGAGAAGGGTTTTCTTCCTTCTTTTATCCATATATGCCTCTCATCTGAATTTTGGTTACTTTGGTGACGCGATTAAGGCACCGGAAACCAGGGGAATGTGAGTTCTAGTCCTGTTTTAGGCACAACGCCTTTAAAACTGAGCCACCCGCTTTTTCTGAGCCCTGGGAAGGAGGCAATGGCAAACCACTTCAAAAAAATACAGTTTTGTTTAGTTGCTGAGAATCAGGCAAGGCTGATTTTTTTTTTTAAGCACCATTTTTGTTTTTATCGCTTTGGGGGAAATTTCCCTACCTTCACCGTAGCTGAATTGGGTTGTGTTAAATTTGCGATGCCCTGGAATTGTACACATTTGGGCCCTTGCGGGTTCCTTTAGAAAGGCATCGCACAAGCATGCATTCAAACACGGGGAGGTTCAAACTCTTAAAAAGGTAAGAATGGCAGCAAGCACACCGCTGGTTTGTTTCTTCCCCCTGGCGTGTAGCGGTTTTGTGAAAGGCCAACCGAGTTGAACACTTGGTGCCAACCCAGAAAAGAGGTTAACTGACATAACACGGTTAATTAAGCCTGTTGTGGGTTTTGCAAGGCTCTCCTTCGTTGGCCGAATATGGTTTCCTATCTAGGTTAGTTGCTCAAATATACAAATATATAGTACAGTAGAAGCCATTTTAAGGCACAACAGGCTGTATCTTAGCAGGCTTGGTTTAGCAGCTGCAAAGGGTTGCGAGCGACTTTGTTCCTTTCTTCCTCCGTTGCTTGAAATCAACACGAAGAGAGGCGTTCTTGAACGGTGTTTTGGCTCATTCACAAATAAACCCGCATTGTATTAGCTAGTCAACCAACTAGACGTAACGTGTTTGTTGCAGGAAAAATAAGCGCAGAGGCCCCTTCGTCGTGAACATCAAACCTGGTTTGTCTCGTGAACACAATCGTTGTCATATTTAATGGTAATTTTTGGTATTTTCTGTCGACACGATACCTCGCCCCCCCCCACACACACCGGAAATAAGGTTTTCATGGCATTCTTTCACCATAAACTTCATTGAGTGATACAGTTGATGTTTTAAGCAAGAAGAGAAGTCTTAATTCATCCCTTGAAGGACTTAGGTTGGAAAAAAGAAACTTTTGCAAGGCATAAAGATGGGTGTCTCTTTAAGAAAAGCTATGTGGATCCTGGCTGAAAATAGAATTTATTCAATAAAGAATGTTTGTGAAATACAGATTTCCTGATCTATATTTTTCCCGACTCTCTATAAATCAGTGTTTCTTGACCTCAATAACTTTAAGGTCTGAGGACTTCAACTCCCATAATTCCATAATTCCCTGATTCAATTTGGTTTATTTTTATGTGGAACTAGCTGATAGCGCGGCGTTGCCCAGTATTTATTTATTTAAGCGTAATTTCTTATGTTGGATTTTCCCCCTTACCAGAGGCCATGGCAACTCCACTAACGATGTACAGTAGAAGCCATTTTATGGCAGTACAGTAGAAGCCATTTTAAGGCACAACGGGCTGTATCTTAACAGAACAACCCCCTCCCCGAGGGCTTTTAGTGACGTCTTACCCCCACAATGTTTTTTTTCCAGAGAATATGTCATCTGTGTGCCAAGTTTGGTTGAAATTGCTCCAGGCGTTCCAGAGTTATGCTGGAACACACACACACACACACACACACACACACAAACACACAGACGGGCAGAACAATGTTGGCCCCTGATTTGAATTCTCTGCAGTGCCGGATGGGCGAATGCAAGTTTTATTTTGAAGTGAGTTAGCCTCTCAGTCAATTTGCAGTTGTGGAAATCCAAATGCACACAACACAACAGCTTTTGTTGTTCAAATAAAATGGGACCCAGTAAGAATTGAGGAACCGAAGCAGGGTGAATGTATGTACATGAATATGTTGACATGCCCCCGTGCATTGATAGAGTGTCCTCAACTCATCACAACTGATCCCCAAATTTCTGTGGCGGAGACAGCCGTTGAGATTTGCCCCATTTTACGATCTTCCCACAGTCGTTAAGTGAATCACCACAGTTCAGTTAGTCGCACAGTTGTTCAATGAATCTGGATTTGAGAGTGCTTGTCAGGTCGTATAAGGGGATCACGGACATTGCAACCGTCATAAATATGAGTCAACTGTTGCCAAGCAGCTGAATTTTGATGACATGACCATGGGAATGTAGTTAATGGTCCTAAGTGAAAATAGTTGTCACTTTTTCAATGTTGTTCTCACTTGGAGTAGTCACTAAATGAACTGTTGTGAAGGATTATCTGCATTCAGAACCCGACTGACGTAGAGTTCACATTCAGAGAAAGCAGATTTTATTCTGAAATAAAATCCTTTTGTTGTCTTGAGGTTGCTCGATCTATTTCTGCATAAAAATATGCTGACGGATTGTAGCGAGAGTTTTTTTAGACCAGGGTTCAGCAAACTGTGGCTCTGGAGCCGCATGTGGCTCTTTCCTCCCTCTGCTGCGGCTCCGTCACCGGTTGGTGCAATTTTGAGAGGAGCTTCTGGGAGGGGGTGGTGGAGAGAAGCACAGTGCACCGGGGGAAGACTCTATGACAAGGGGAGGGTTTTCCAGTTGTCTCCACAATTGATAGGGCTTCCGGTTATGACAGGTAGAGGAAAAAGGACGCCGCTCTAGGAGGAGACTCTATGGTGGGCGAACTGAACTTCCGGTCAGCTCCAGAATTGAACGGGGGGGCTTCCGGTTAGGACCTTTGTGGCTCCCGGTGTTTTCTTTTCGGTGGGAAACGGGTCCCAATGGCTCTTCGAGTGTTTAAGGTTGCCGACCCGACGTACACTCTGCTACAGGTGTGTGTACTTATGTATGCAGAAAATGTTGTGTTGGCAGAAAAGCAAGAAATTTGCCGGGAATGTTAGAAAGATTTGCACAGGTAGTCCTCTGCTTCCAACAGTTCATTTAGCAACCATTCAAAGTTATAACGGCACTGAAAAAAGTGACTTAGGACCGTTTTCCA
>NW_028261389.1:3501469-3573581 GCF_051295495.1 Thamnophis sirtalis
GTTGGGGAGGAACGTGGGGCAGTCCTGGAGTCTGGGGAAGTCTCGGTCGAGGGCTCTGTGTCGGAGGCAGGCAGTTTTTCATCCTCGCTAGGCTTCAGGAAGGGCGGAAAAAACCAGCCCCAATGAACTTCCAGTTGGCCCGTTTGGCCTGTTTTTTTGCTCTCCCCAGCCTCCAGAGGCCTTCCTGAAGCCCAAGGAGGGGGAAAATGGCCTCCCCCAGCTATCTGGAAGGCCCAAAAATCAGCTGGCTGGTGCACGCATACGCGCCGGAGCCGATGACTGGTGCGCCAGCAAATATGGCTCCGCATGCCACCTGTGGCACAGGTGCCATAGGTTCACCATTGCAGGCTTATTAGGCTTTGTGAATGGATACTTTGTAAAGCCAAGCCACTCTATTCATAAACACAGGGCAGCCAGAGACTCAGAATAAGCAGCACAATAGGCAAGCAGCAGAAACTGACAAGATTAGCCCAGACAAACAAAACACCCAGGATTTGCATTTCCCCCGCTTTTTGCCTGTAGAGCCAGCCATGACCCTGACACGACCCCATAGGAATCTGGCAACAGCCATGAAAATATGAAAGGACATCCCCCCCCCCCCCCAGAGGAACAAGCATCTCAATGACAAAGCCCCATAGAATGTATGAAAACCCACGGACTCTCAGCCCCATTTTGTCAGCCACCCCCGGAAACATGTTGCTGTAGTTTCTGGCTACCAAATAAACATTTTGGAGACCTCCTTTCCAAAATGCAGCTTGCCGTCATTTTATTTCAGCGTCTTTCTATCAGTTTGGAACTGGACCTGATGTTACTTCCAGCAAGTCCAACCCCCTGCTCAAACAGGAGACCCTATACCCATTTCAGACAAATGTGATGGAACGCTTATGGTTTCTGGTGGAAAAGCTGTTCCATCTATCCATGTATCTGTCTGTCTGTGTATCTTATGCCTTTTTCTCTCCCTCATCCATCTATACATCCATCATATCAATCCATCATATGTATCTTATTGGTCTCATAGAATCATAGAGACCTAGGGCTGGAAGGGACCTTGGAGGTCTTCTAGTCCAACCCCCTGCTCAAGCAGGAGACCCTAGACCCATTTCAGACAAATGGCTATCTAGTCTCTTCTTAAAAACCTCCAGAGATGGAGCACCCATAATTTCTGGTGGCAAGCTGTTCCACTGGTTGATTACCTTCACAGGAAAGTTCTTCTAATGGTGATAATTAAAATTAACAGTAATAAACCCATGTGTTTTGTTAGGGGAGACATGATAGCAGTCTTCTAATATCTCAGGGGTTGCCACAATGAAGAAGGAGTCAAGCTATTCTCCAAGGCACCTGAGGGCAGAACAGGAAGCAATGGATGGAAACTAATCAAGGAGAGAAGCAACTTAGAACTGAGGAAGAATTTCCTGACAGTCAGAACAAATAATTAGTGGAACAGAAATTGCCTCCAGAAGTTGTGAATGCCCCAACACTGGAAGTCTTTAAGAAGATGTTGGATAGCCATTTGTATAAGGTTTCCTGCCTATGCAGGGGGTTGGACTAGAAGACCTCCAAGGTCCCTTCCAGCTCTGCTATTGTATTGTATTGTATTGTTTCCTGATTTCTCCCCCTCCCCTCTTTGGAGCAAACCATTCTCAATCTTTTTTGGGGGGGGGGATGTCATCCATTTTTACCTCTCAAACAGCCGGGAGTAGGAGGAGATGGTTTTGCCCGTCAGGCCCTGCTTGGCCAGACGCTGCCTTCGATGGAGGGATGCTTCTTCCTGGAGATGGAACACAATCAGCCCTCTTAGTGTGGGGTTCAGCACAAGGTTTGGCCACAGATCATTATCCGGGGGACATACAGCAAGTTCTTCAACCAGTTAACCTTGTCAAAGTTAGGGCATCCATGAGGTCACTTCTCCCCCTGGGGGGTGGTGGGGGTGGCAGGCACTGGTGGTCTGATAGACCAGTGTTTCTCAACCTTGGCAACTTGAAGATGTCTGGACTTCAACTCCCAGAATTCCCCAGCCAGCGAATGCTGGCTGGGGAATTCTGGGAGTTGAAGTCCAGACATCTTCAAGTTGCCAAGGTTGAGAAACACTGTGATAGACACACCAATGGCAGATGAAGGTTGGGAAGAAGGAACCCATGGAAGAAAAGGTCTTGGTGGAAAGTTCATGGGACTTCTTCTTCAAAGCCCCTGCGTGAAGGCATCTCCCTGCCTTCATTGGTTGGAGGTGAACTTGGGAAATGGAGCGTGACCCAATTTCTGTGACCAGTAAGGGGAGCGTTTCCCAATCTTGAAAACTTTAAGATGGGTGGACTTCCAGGATTCTGAGCGTGGAGATTCTCCCCACCTTAAAGATCGATAGCTAGGGAATTCTGGGAGTTGGAAGTCCACCCATCTCAAACCTTGCTGGTGTCAACTCCTAAAGTTGCCATATCGAGAGAAGGGCGGGAGGGGACGCATTCCACACATGCTTTCGGCTGAAGTTGGATCTCAGATTACTGCAGGCGGCTTGGGAGGGGTGCACCTCATTGGGAAATGTGATTTATGACACAGACTGAGGGGAGGGAAGGAACAGGGGTAAAGTTCAGCTATAACCCAAGCAAAGCTCAGTTCTGACTGCGGAAAGGCCTTGCCTAACGGTGCTCCTAATAAATGACTAGTTTTGTATTGAAACTTGGCTTGATACTCATGAATCAATTAGGGCATTTCTAGGAAACCTGACAGCTGGCTGGAGAATTCTGGGAGTTGTAGTCCACCCATCCTAAACCATACTGGCTGGGGAATTCTGGGAATCAAAGTCCACCCCTCTCAAAGCATGCTGGATGGGGAATTCTGGGAGTTGACGTTCACCCATTTTAAAGTTGCCAAGGTTTAGAAACCTGGCAATACGCCATGCTGTCCTCCCCATCAACAATGTATATGTGAACCTCTTGAGAAAACCAGGAGCTGAAGAATCCCAGATGGTGAACAATTATCCAGGATAAAAGGAAGGAAGGAAGGAACTGTGGGCAACATACATTTCCATATCCCTCACCCCTAAATTTCACTCAGACAATAACTCAATAAGTATACGAGGCAAATTATAAAAATAGTTGACCAGTTTTGAGCTAGTACTGTCTACTCTACCTTAGCAGAATTTAATGCATCTTAGGTGCAATGGCTAACTGCATTTCCTTCTTGGAAACAGAATAACAGAGTTGGAAGGGTCCTTGGAGGTCTTCTAGACCAACCCCCTGCTCAGGCAGGAAGACCTATACTGTTTCAGACAAATGATTGTCCAGTCTCTTTTAAAAACTTCCAGTGTTGAAGCACCCATAACCTCTGGTTGGCAAGCTGTTAATTAATTAATTTTAATTAATTCTTCTATCAGGAAATTTCTTAATTTCTAGGTTGCTTCTCTTCTTGATTAGTTTCCATCCGTTGCTTCTTGTTCTGCCTTCGGGTGCTTTGGAGAACAGATTGACCCCATCTTCTTGTGGGGGGCCCACAAATATTGGAAGCCTTCTATTATAGCACCCCTTCTGTTCACTAGATTAGACCTACCCAGTTCCTGCAACCGTTCTTCGTATGTTTGAGCCTCCAGTCCCCTAATCCTCTTTGTTGCTCTTCTCTGAACTCTTTCTAGAGTCTCCACATCTTTTTGTATTGAGGTGACCAATTGTGGATTCCAAGTGTGGCCTTACCAAGGCCTTGTAAATTGGTATTACTGGTGCTCACTGTTTGGTTCTGTTGTTTTTCTCAAACCTGTCCATCCAACCTAGCCTCTAAACCAGTGTTTCTCAACCTTGGCCACTTGAAGATGTCTGGACTTCAACTCCCAGAATTCCCCAGCCAGCATTCGCTGGCTGGGGAATACTGGGAGTTGAAGTCCGGACATCTTCAAGTGGCCAAGGTTGAGAAACACAGCTCTAAACTTCCCCCTGGGCATGGTGGTCTAAGAGTGGTCTGCTGCCTCCTTCTTGAAGGCTTGAAGGATCCAATGGGAGAAACTGAGGCAGGATGCTTCCCATTGGGCCACCTACCTCTCTCCAGAAAGAAAGCCTTTTGCTGATTGGTTGATAGCGGATTAGTTTGCGACTCCTCTTCTCCATCTGGGGGGAGGGGGGGGCAGCGCCAGATATGGGAGGATGGACCCTGGCTGTCCTTAGCAAGGAAAGAACCTCCAGGGATGAAATTCCCCATTGTGACACCATCACTCTAGAACATTCTCCCACCTTCTCCCTCTGGCCTTTGGTGGTGGGATGTCTCCTCTTGCTTCTCGATCAGAATAGAGCTGGAAGGGACCGTGGGGGTCTTCTAGTCCAACCCCCTGCTCAAGCAGGAGACCCTCTACCACAGTGGTTCCCAAACTTGGCAACTTTAAGACTTGTGGACTTCAACTTCCAGAATTCTCCAGCCAGCAGAGCTGGCTGGAGAATTCTGGGAGTTGAAGTCCACAAGTCTTAAAGTTGCCAAGTTTGGGAACCACTGCTCTACCACTTCAGACAGGTGGCTGTCCAGTCTCTTCTTAAAAACCTCCAGGGATGGAGTGCCAACACCTTCCACTGGTTGATTTTTAGAAAGCTTATTTCCAAGTTGCTTCTTTCCTTGATTAGCTTCCATCCATTGCTTCTTGTCCTGCCCTCAGGTGCCTTGGAGAATATGTTGATCCCCTCTTCTTTGGGGCAGCCCCTCAAATAAAATAGAATAGCAGAGTTGGAAGGGACCTTGGAGGTCTTCTGGTCCAACCCCCTGCTTAGGCAGGAAACCCTACACCACTTCAGACAAACGGTTATCCAACAGCTTCTTAACAACCTCCAGTGTTGGAACATTTACAACTTCTGGAGGCAACTTCTGTTCCACTGATTAATTGTTCTCACTGTCGGGAAATTTCTCCTTAGTTCTAAGTTGCTTCTCTCCTTGATTAGTTTCCACCCATTGCTTCTTGTTTTGTCCTCAGGTGCCTTGGAGAATCCCTCCTTCCTTCCCTCCCTCCCTCCCTCTCTCGCTCCTTCCTTCCTTCCTTCCTTCCTTCTATAGAATAAAATAGAATAGAATAACAGAGTTGGAAGGGACCTTGGAGGTCTTCTAGTCCAACCCCCTGCCTAGAAAGGAAACCCTATACTGTTTCAGACAAATGGCTATCCAACATCTTCTTAAAGACTTCCAGTGTTGGGGCATTCACAACTTCTGGAGGCAACTTCTGTTCCACTGATTAATTGTTCTCACTGTCAGGAAATTTCTCCTCAGTTCTAAGTTGCTTCTCTCCTTGATTAGTTTCCACCCATTGCTTCTTGTCCTGCCCTCAGGTGCCTTGGAGAATAGCTTGACTCCCTCTTCTTTGGGGCAACCCCTGAGATATTGGAAGACTGCTATCATGTCTCCCCTGGTCCTTCTCTCCATTAAACTGGACCTACCCAATTCCATCCTTTCCTGTGACTTGGTATCCTTGAACGGGAGACCTTGAGGATCTGGTCATGTTGACACTTTTCTCCAGTAGTAGCCTGGGATCAAAGGTCCTTCTCACGATGGGCAAGAGAAGACAATCAACCTTCTGAACTGAAGACGTGGCCAAGCGCCAGGAAAATCAGGAGATCCATGCAGTTCAAACAAGTCTGAAGATTTACTGCAAGCTTAAGCACTCTACAAGAATCTGAGCTACTAACAGTCAAGGGAAATGAGCGGGAGATAAGAAAGGCATTCAAGGTGGGCTGGGCCTGGATCTCTTGTGGGTGGGAAGGGTTAGGGTTACGATGCGTTGGATTCCTCCCTCGGGCTCAGCCTGGTCATCTCCTACAGACGTTTCTTGGATGAGAAGCTAAATGTGTCAGACCTGCCACAACTTGGTCCTTTAGGGAAGGGAGACCCTCAACTCCCATTTTTAGTGAAAGGTATACTTTACTAGATGGGACGCGGTGGCTCAGTGGCTAAGGCGCTGAGCTTGTCAATCAGAAAGGTTGGCAGTTTGGCGGTTTGAATCCCTAGTGCCGCGTAACAGAGTGAGCTCCCATTACTTGTCCCAGCTTCTGGCAACCTAGCAGTTCGAAAGCAGGTAAAAAATGCAAGTAGATAAATAGGAACCATCTTTGGTGGGAAGGGAACAGTGTTCCGTGCGTCTTCGGCGTTTAGTCATGCCAGCCACATGATCACGGAGACTTCTTCGGACAGTGCTGACTCTTCGGGTTTGAAACGGAGATGAGCACCGCCCCCTAGAGTCGGGAACGACTAGCACGTATGTGCGAGGAGAACCTTTACCTTATACTTTACTAAAAGTCAAGAGGTATACAATATAGCAAAGCCAGAACTGAAGTTCACACACCAAACTCTGCCAGTTAACTTTCCCCATCTGTTTCCTCCCCAGTATCTCCCCCTTGCTGGTCTCTTATTGTCCAATCGTACTTGAATAAATCGTTTTGGGAAATGTCTCTTCAAGGGCAGACTGGGTGGCCTGCCATTCCCAGCGCTTTGACCTTGGGATAGTGTCTCCAAAAGGTATGATGAGTAGTCAGCCTTCCCCTCTCCCAACTGGCTCCCTCCACCCATGCTGCATTGCAGACTGGCAGTTAGCAACTGCGAAGCTCAAGCCTATGAGGGCAATTCTGACAAAGAACTTTCTTTTTTCGAAGGAAAAAAACCCAAGAATGTCCAGTTGCCTTTTGGGAAAAGCACCTTTGTTGTGGCCTGTTGGCTACCAGCCCCTCCAGCAGCCAAATCGGAGGAGGAGGCGGCGTGGGAGAGGGTCAGGATCAAGTCAACCTGAAAGCTCCGAGGGGGAAGAAGGAGTGGAGCTGGCAGAGAGAGAAAGAGACAGAGGCGGAGCCTGGGCCGTCCGTCAGCCCTTAGATAGAGAGTCAACAGCCCCCAGGTCTGGAGGTGGCTGATGAGGAAGAGGAGGAACAGCTGGGTCCAGTGCCTGATGCACGGATGCACAGAAGGCAGAGGAGAGGAGAGAAGTGGAAATCTATGGGCCGGTCCTTGGGACGGAAGATCCCTGAGTGCCTGATGTGTGGATGTACAGAAGGCAGAGGAGAGGAGAGCAGTGGAAATCTATGGGCTGGTCCTTGGGACGGAAGATCCCTGAGTGTCTGACGTGCAGATGCACAGAAGGCAGAGGAGAGGAGAGCAGTGGAAATCTATGGGCCGGTCCTTGGGACGGAAGATCCCTGAGTGCCTGACGTGTGGATGTACAGAAGGCAGAGGAGAGGAGAGCAGTGGAAATCTATGGGCCGGTCCTTGGGACGGAAGATCCCTGAGTGCCTGACGTGTGGATGTACAGAAGGCAGAGGAGAGGAGAGCAGTGGAAGCTCAAAACGTGTTCCTGGTCTTTTACTTACCACCCGAGTCTTCTGCAATGAAAGCTGGGCTGATATCTTGGCGGAGTAATTTTTGGCGGAAGAATCCATAAATTCGTTGGGAGTGGGTGAGGGGGCAACGCCGTCGGTCCCCAGGACGTTTACTTTCAGAACTGCAGGCGACTCCTTGCTGGGGGCTGAAAAAAAACAGCAGTTAATCGGTGGAACGGCTCTGCCGTCAGAAATCGTGGGTGCTTCATCCCCAGAGGTTTTCAAGAAGAGATTGGACAGCTATTTTCTGGCATGGTATAGGGCGAACCTACTGCATGCATGCCAGAGGTGGCACGGAGGGCCCTCTATGTGGCCACACACGTCATTACCAGCTGCTCTTCTGGTTTCTGGCATGTTGGTCTTTGAGAGCGCCAGAGGGCTGAAAATGGCCTGTAAAATGGCCATTTTGGGGGCATTTTTGGCTTGCTGTTTAGCCATTTTCTGGCTGTTTTCCAGGCTGTTTTCAGTCATTTTTTTCATGCTAAAAATGGCCGGAAAACAGCCCAGAAAACGGCCTGGAAAATGGCCACAAAACCAGGCAAAAATGATCAAAAATCACGTCACTTTTCCGGCCATTTTCAGGTCATTTTTTGGGACAAAAATGGCCTGAAAACGGCCCATAAAACATCAATAAACAGGCCTGCGTGTGCCGGCTAGCTGGTCTACGGGGCTTTCTAATTCCACCCCTTTCTAATGTCTGTCCCAGAACACAAATTCTCGTATTTTCATCACATTTTTCCATTATATCCAGCCGTTCATATCCCTTTCCCAATTCAACATCTTAATGCAAAGGTTCATATTAAAGAGCCACCCTCCAAGGTTTTAATAAATAAATTGTTACGGTAATGATGATTTAATAGCTGACCAGCTGCTGTAAGGATGCAAACGGAGATGATGAAATGAGAATGAGTCAGCAGGGTTACTGTCACTTTAAGAAGCTGTATATATAAGGGAGGCTCCAGGCACCAAGTTTCCTTTCCCAATGAGACTTTCTCCTTCCAAGGAATTGTGGGAGTTGTAGGATTCAGCCGTGTTTAATACCTGAAACGTGTTTGCGGTCGGCTGCAGGAACCGAGGCTGTGGATTCAGAAGGCTGCCCCAGCCCCAGGAACTCTTCCAGAAGGCTGCTAAGTTTGGAGAAGGCTTCGTCGTAATCATCTAGAGGGTTTTTTGGGAGAAGAAGAGAAGCGCTTTGGTCAAGGCTGGGAGAAGATGCAGCCGCTGGCAGCCCAGATCATTCTTGTAATCTGGCATCTAAGTACTGTGTTTTCCCCAAAATAAGACTGGGTCTTATATTCATTTTTGTTATTTTGGGGGAAATACAGTACGAAATGCCTGCCGACGATCTAAACTGGGTCTTATTTTTTGGGGGGGAGAGGTCTTATATTACGAGCATCCTGAAAAATCATTCTAGGGCTTATTTTCCAGTTGGGTCTTATTTTGGGGGAAAACAAGGTAGGCTTTAACTTACGACCACTTGTTTAGTGACTGTTCAGTTATAACGGCGCTGAAAAAAAGTAACTTACGGCCAGTTTTTGTGGTCCCTGGCAAATGGCATGGGAGGACTTCAACTCCCAGAATGCTGGCTGGGGAATTCTGGTAGTTGAAGTCCACCCATCTTAAAACATGCTGTCCAGGGAGTTCTGGGAGTTGAATTCCCACCCATCACAAATCATGCTAGCAGGGAAATTCTGGGAATTGAAGTCCACCTATCATAAATCATGCTGGCTGGGGAATTCTGGGAGTTGAAATCCACCCATCTTAAAACATGCTGCCCAGGGAGTTCTGGGAATTGAAGTCCACCCATCATAAATCATGCTGGCTGGGGAATTCTGGGAGTTGGCCCCTGCCTCTTCAAGTTATCAAAGTTGAGAAAGAGCCACAGTGGAGTTGTGGGTTAAGGGCCTGTTAACTGTGCAACCCGAGGTCCACTTCCATTTGCTTCCAATGGATATTTCATTGTGATCCTTCTGGTTAGGGTTAGCTTTAAACCTAGTTTATAAAGTAACAGACTGACCTACATTGATGACAGCATCGAAGAAGCCTGGGCAATCCTGATTCACTCTGGTGTACATGTCCACCGTACGGAGAGCTTCCTCGATCTCCGGTCTGCCGAACAAGCCCATCCTTCGGAGGTGACCCCCATATTTCTCTTTGTTCACTGGAATCAGTAGGATGTATCGTGGCTTGAAGTAGGAATTCTTCAAACTTCTGACACCCTTTGAGAGAGAGAGAGTTGCCTCTTGAAAAAGCACTTTTGGTACAACTATCTTCAATTTTCATAATATTTTTATTTCCATTTCATTCTATACAATCACATGTTTACTGTGCATAACCGGGGCATATAACATTGAGTAACAGACACAGCCCTCGCTTATATAGAAAATGCCCCCTACAATACAAAACCGAGTATACCGCCTTGGCCCACCATACACCCTCTTTCAACCCCCTCCAACTTTCATTCTTCCTTCTCACATACCCCTCTACACCTACTTCCCCTCCCCCTCTATCTAACCCTAACCCTATCACTCCCTCTCTTAATCCATTCCCTTCCTTCCCTCTCCTCCTCCTCACTCTCACACTCTCCACCCTCCTTCTTCTTTCACTCAGCTCCTCCCTTCGGTATACTTCTATTACCTTCCAATATATTCGGTTTGTTCTGTTTTAACACTAACATTAAAAAGCCACAGTATACAGGTGCAGTCATATACTTTAGAATTTAACACTTATTATATTTCCCCCCTCCCCCTCCCCCTAGATCCCCACCTCCCTTCCCTCCCCCTGACTTCCCAGAGCCCGTACACGGTATAACTTTTTGACAATCACAGTCTAAAATATCTCTACATTGAACTCAGCTTCTTACTGTTACCCAACAGTAAGCCTGCTTGTCGGGGGAATTCTGGGAGTTGAAGTCCACTTATCTCAAAGTTGCTAAGGTTGAGAAGCACTGGTTTAAGATAGGTTCACGGGAGTCTGCTGACTCTTTCAGCCCCTCTGCCCTCTTTCCCCCACAATTCTCTTCCCTCCTTCCGCCACAGGAGTCTTACCTTCCGCCTCTCCGTTCTCTGGATTCTTCTCCAGACCTTCCTGCTTCCATTGAACCAGACCACAGTTTAAACCCAAGTGCATAAACCCCCGCCGCCCTGAAAATGCTTCGGCCGCCAGGCCAGGGGGGGGCTTCCTACCTCTATGTCTAAATGCACGCAGGTGGCCAGCCCCTCCCTAGCGATGGTTTCAATGATCTCTCGGCTCAGCCCATAGTAGAAGTCGTTATATTTGAAAGTGACGATGAATTTCCCCTGGAATGAGAAGAAAACAAACAAACAAACAACAAAAATGGACGCCCGGGTGAAGCAAATAGCAAAGGACGAGCATTCGGAATGAGCCCTGCCTAGAAGGGAGCAGGGTCTGCGCAATCCCTTCTAGCACTGATGATGTGACCTGGGTCTGTCATAAAACGTGTCCAAGAAAACAACCGAGTTCAGAGAGACCCAAGGGGCCCATCGTCCCCGTTTCCTGTCCTATTCTCTTCTATCAGCTTTGTTGTACCAAACTTTCCCATCAGCTGAGATTACAAGACACCTCTTCGAATCCTCCAATTGTTACCAACCTACGACAACGCAGGCGGCAGAGGGACACACGAGAGAGCAAACTTTCTAGATTCCTTCAACCTCTGAAGGCCCAAATGCCCCATCCTTCTGTCCATCCCGAGTGGGACCTGGTGTCAGGCCTGCAGCCATCTTTTTTGGGGGGTCTTTGGCCTGCCACGCTTTCTATTATTTTGCTATGAATTTTCTATGGTGGGAAAATGGGGGGAGGGGGGGGTTGTAAGGAGTTAGATGCTACGTAGCCATAACAACATTCTTTCTAGAAAGCCAAGGTCATCCTTTGTCTTTGCACCTCTGCACCTGACCGGAACTGGATGGGTGGAACTGCCAGCATGGCAGGGGGAGATTGGACCATGGGATGGACTTGTGGGGGGGCAAGATCTTGAACTTTTAACTGGGTGGGGAAAACCAGGAAGCTTTCAAATTCGGATTTTCCCAGATGTGCCAACATGGCTGTCTTCATCAATTGGGACTTTGAGGAATACTTTGCCTTGGACTCTGATTTACATTTGGGTGCTATTTGGAACCCTGACACCTGGGCTGGGACCTGCAGATAACTTCGTTTGTTACTCTGCAAAAGACTGATTCCCTCCCTTACCGTGATCACCATCTTGTCAAATTCCTCCTGAGATATGTAATAGTAGTCTAATCTGTTCTCTTCTCCGAAATAAGGATTCCTGGTGGTATGGCAGGGGCTGAGAAGGAAGCAAAGCAGAAAGAGAAGGAGCTGTTAACCTCCCTCTTTCAATCCAACACGGTGGGCAATGAGAAAACCAGATCCGTTAGAAAAGACTGCAGCGTATACACCCCTTTCTACTAATTCCCCCCCCTTCCTCGAGAACGTTCTGCCTCCCCCAACTCCTCAAAGGTTCCCAAACGCGTAGGGCTCCTACCTGTATCTGAAATAGTTGTTGAACTTCCGACAAAGCCTGTGGCAGAGTTCTCGCTTCCAGCAAGCCAACGGCCCAGTCAAGACCAACATGGGGTAGGGCGCATCGAGGCTGGGCAGGGTGCTGTAGGAGGGGGAGAGATGTAGAACCTTCATGAGGTTCCTCAGCTGGGCAAAGAAGGACGCTGGACAACAAAACCCCTGTGTGAGTATTTTTAGTATTTTTTTTTTAATTAAGATTTATAGGCCGCCCTTTTCCCTGAGGGGACTCAGGGCGGCTTACAATCATTAGGGAGGGGGTGCAATTCAAAATAAACAATATGTGAACAAAATAAAGTAATAAAAACACAACTTGCATTCAACATTCAACACTCGGGTGGGGCAAATTAGAAGCTTATCCCCAGGCCTGTTGGGAGAGCCAGGTCTTGAGGGCTGCGCGGAAGGCCTGGACGGTGGTGAGGGTGCGTATCTCGACGGGGAGATCGTTCCACAGGGTCGGAGCTGCAACAGAAAAGGCTCTCCTCCGTGTAGTCGCCAGTCGGCACTGACTGGCGGATGGGATTCGGAGGAGGCCCAGTCTGTGCGATCTTATCGGTCGGAGGGAGGTAATCGGCAGAAGGTGGTCTCTCAAGTACTCAGATCCACTACCATGAAGGGCTTTAAAGATGGTCAATAGCACCCTGAAGCGCACCCGGAGATCAACAGGTAGCCAGTGCAGCTCGCGGAGGATGGGTGTTATGTGGGCGAACCGCGGTGCGCCCACTATCACTCGCGCGGCCGCATTCTGAACTAACTGCAGTCGCCGGATGCACTTCAAGGGCAGCCCCATGTAGAGCACATTGCAGTATTCTCATTATTGTAACAGATGAACTTCCGTTGGGCGGCGTAGTAGACCATGGACCGATGTGATTTTACGTCATGTAACCAGGGTCTTCTTTCAAAATTAAAAGAGCGGGTTAAAAACCAAAAAAACTTTTAAAACTTCAAACAGTCAAAGCCTTCCAAAGTCCTAAAGGATTTTCTAAGAATAAACCGGAATTTCCAGATTTCCAGTTTTGAAAGAGGAGGAGATGAGAGGAAAGGCTGTAGAAGCCTACTTCGTGTGAAGAAGAAGAGGAGGAGGAGGAGGAGGAGGAGGAGGAGGAGGAGGAGGGGGGGGGTCACCTGTTGAAGATGTGTTGGGGTTGCATCATGCTGTACATGATGTGAGTCATGTGGTCCTGAGCAGCCACCACTTCTTGAGGGGGGTCGTACTTGTTCACAGCGGCGACCTGATCCCCGTGAGGAAAAGGGAAAATGTAGGTCAATTATGCATACAGGGTAGTCCTCAAGTCACAAGGTGGTGCAGTGGTTAGAATGCAGCAGTGCAGGCTAACTTCTGCCGACTGCCAGCAGTTCGATGCTGACCGGATCAAGGTTGACTCAGCCTTCCATCCTTCCAAGGTGGGTAAAATGAGGACCCAGAATGTTGGGGGCAAGAGAGGCTGACTCTGTAAACAGCTTAGAGTGGGCTGTAAAAGCACTACAAAGCGGTATATAAGTCTAAGTGCTATTGGTAAGTACTAAGGAAGGGAGAAAGAGGAAGGAAGGGAGGGAAGAAGGAAGGAAGGAAGGAAGGAAGGAAGGAAGGAAGGAAGGAAGGAAGGAAGGAAGGAAGGAAGGAAGGAAGGAAGGAAGGGCCATGGTGGTATAGGGGTGAGACTGCAGTATTGCAGGCTAATTCTGCCCACTGCTATCAGTTCGATCCTGACTGGTTCAAGATTGACTCACCCATCATTCTGAGGTGGGTAAAATGAGGACCCCGATTGTTGGGGGCAAGAGAGGCTGACTCTATAAACAGCTTAAAGAGGGCTGTAAAAGCATTGTGAAGTGCTATATAAGTCTAAGTGCTATTGGTAAGTACTAAGGAAGGGAGAAAGAGGAAGGGAAGGAAGAAGGAAGGAAGGAAGGAAGGAAGGAAGGAAGGAAGGAAGGAAGGAAGGAAGGGCCATGATGGTACAGTGGTGAGACTGCAGTATTGCAGGCTTTCTGCCCACTGCTATCAGTTCGATCCTGACTGGTTCAAGGTTGACTCACCCGTCATTCTGAGGTGGGCAAAATGAGGAGCCTGATTGTTGGGGAGCGAGAGGCTGACTCTATATACCACTTACAGAGAGCTGTAAAAGCACTGTAAAGCAGTATATAAGTCAAGGTGCTATTGCTATTGTTATCTATCATCTATCTGTGATGGCGCAGAGGTTAGAACGCAGTATTGCAGGCTTAACTCTGCCAGCGGTTCGATTCTGACCAGCTCAAGGTTCAGCCTTCCATCTTTCTGAGGTGGGGGCATTTACCTTTTCCTCCACGGAGATCTTCTTGTGATCCAGTTCGGTCAGACGGAGCAGCATAAAAATCACCAGGAGCCAATAATCTTCTTGCTCCTGAGGAAAAGGCAGAGATGGGTTCGATTTCAGGCTAACAGAAGAAAAGTTATTTCATCAGATGATCCTCGCGTAGTTTGGGAAATAGAGAAGGAAGAAACGCTCAGAAATAAGAGGGTACAGGGAGTCTCTGACTTATAACAGTTCGCGTCATAAATGCGAATCAGTTGCCAAGCATCTGAATGTTAAGTCACGTGACCGTGAGGATGCTGCAACGGTTGTAAGTGTGAGAAATGGCCCTATGCTCCTTTTTTTCAGTGTCGTTGAAACTTTGGTCACTAAGCGAAATGTTGTAAGTCGAGGACGACCTGTAAAAAATCTAAGTGCCATTGCTATCTCACAATCCAAAGCACTATCTGCTTTCTCTCCAGTTTCTCTTGGCAGACGCTACCTCCAATCATTTCCTGTCCCTTAATCGTCCTACTAAATGACATTAGAGCAGTGTTTCTCAACCTTGGTGACTTGAAGTCTTGTGGACTTCAGCTCCCAGAATTCCCCAGCCAGCTATGCTGGCTGGGGGATTCTGGGAGTTGAAGTCCACAGGACTTCAAGTCGCCAAGGTTGAGAAACACTGCATTAGAGTAATAAAAATTTGCCATGTCCCAATATTTCATTGATGGTTTGACTCTCCCCCCTCCTCACCTGAACGGGATTCTTCAACAGGTTAAACACTCTCAGCAGAGGCAGAGATTCAATATATTCCAGCTCGCTCAGTTCAGACACCTGTGGACGAGAGGAAGAATGGAATGGGTGAAAGGAAAAGAGGGAGGAGGAGGAGGCTTCAAAATCCTGGAGGGATAGGAGGGATGCAGCAGCCCCATCAAACAGCAGGCGGCATGTAAAACTTTCCGCATCTCCCTTGCGCAGGAAGGAAACAGAAAAGAAAAGAAAAAAGAACCAAGAAACTCAGGTTTCTAACCCTCATGGCTTTTGAGCTTCCCCCAAGAGAGGCCCTCCAGATGTGGAGGCTGCTGGATGAGTGTCCTGGGCATCGTAATCCTGAAATATCTCGGGTTGGGAGAAGGTTGCTCTGAAGTTATGTTTGAAATTATACCGGAAAGGCTTATGACATTCCAGAGGCCCAAATAGGGAAGGTTGGAGATTTTTAGTAGCTGAGGATGGGGTTTTGTGTGTGTGTGTGTGTGCGTGTGTGTGTGTGTGTGTGTGTAGCTAGCTAGCTAGCTACCTAGCTAGCTATAGATAGAGATAGACATACATACATAATAAAGACGTTAAATGTGATGATCAGACATGATAAACAGACAAAAGATAAACAGACATGATACATAGAGACAGACAGGCATTAGAGATAGATAGATAGATGATAGATAGATAGATAGATAGATAGATAGAGTGATAGAGTGATAGAGTGATAACTATAGATAAAAAGATATATAGATATAGATAGACAGAATAATATAGAACTAAAGATAAATGATAGATCGATAGATAGACATACAGAGAGTGATAGATAGAACTAAATAGAGATAAGAGATATAGATAAGAAAGAATGATAGATAGAACTAGATAGATAAAAAGATAGATATAGATAGATAGATAGATAGATAGATAGATAGATAGATAGATAGATATAGATAGATAGATAGATAGATAGATAGAGATAGATGGACAGACAGAATGAAAGATAGAACTAAATAGCGATAAATTATAGATATAGATAGACAGAATGTATAGAACTAAATAGAGATAGATAAAAGATAGATAGATAGATAGATAGATAGATAGATAGATAGATAGATAGATAGATAGATAGATAGATAGATAAAGAGTATGGATGGTTGGTTGGTTATATACTAGGATGGACGATAGATGATAGAATGAATAAATGGATGGATGATGGATGGATAAACAAAGATATGATGGCTAGAGAGATGATGGCTCAGTTGCATAACAAACTATGCAAAACAATAGCTACTCAAAAAAGGGTGTGTCCGATTTACAGTGTCCATTTTCTCAAGCACATTTTGAAAGTAGCTCCCCCTCCCTTCTTTTCCTTCAACCTCCCCACCACCACCACCATATCCGAAAGAGAAGGATTCTGGGAAAAGCCTCATGCTGTGCTTCTCCTGGCCACTGCAAGAGGTTGAGAGGAGGAATCTCCCCCCCACACACCCCGAGCGCTTGGCCGCGGAGTCTCCTGAGCTGTGTCCATCTTACCTGGTTATCTTCCAGGTTGATGTCCTGCAGGAGGAGGTGATCTTCCAGACCCTCCAAGCTGTTGATCTGGTTGCCAGAGAGATCCAAGACTTGTAAGACTTTGAGTTTCTCCAAGCCAACCGCCTTCTCGATCTGGTTCGATTGCTGCCAAAACAATCACCAGCCTCCAATATCCAAATCACGTTTGTTTGTTTTGGGGGAAATCCGATGCATAAATCAAGGACCCACATTGCTTGCATCAGCCCACATCATTTGATATACAGGGGGTTCTCGACTCACAAGAGTCCATTTAGCGACCACCACGTCGTCACTGGGGGGAAAAAAGGGGAACGGTGACCGTTCTTCACGCTTACGACCGTTGTGGCGTCCCCGTGGGGGGGTCATGCGATCCAAATTCAGACGGATTGGCCACTGGTTCGTATTTATGACGGTCGCGTTGTCCCCAGGGGTCACGCGATCCCCCCCTTTTGCGACCTCCCGACAAGCGAAGTCCAGGGGGAAGGCAGAGGGACCTAACGATCCGTCATGCTGTGGCTCATTCAACAACCGCAGTGGTTCGCTTAACGAATGCGGGAAGGAAAGTCGTAAAACGGGACAAAACCCACTGAACCAATGGATGGAAGGTCGTAAAAGGGGATCATGTGTCCTAGGACACAGCAACCGTCATAAGTACGAGTCAGTTGCCAAGCATCTCCATTTTAACCGTGGGACTACGGGGGATGTTGCAACAATAGTTAAGTGTGAAAAATGGCTAGAAGTCACTTCTTGTAACTTTAAAAGGTCACTAAAAGAAGTGTTGTAAGTCGAGGATTGTCTGTATCTCCCCACACTGCAAAACGGAGGGTGGAATTACGTCCAAGCCCACCTTGTCCAGGTGATGCTTGTCCTTAAATTAACTGAGAATAAACCCAGATTCTTAAAGGGAAGGGCAGGGGTGGGGAATCCTGGCCCTTTTGATGACCCGTGGACTTCAACTCCCAGAATTCCTGAGTCAGCCATGCTGGCTATGTTCCCTTTACAACTCACGGACTTCAACTCCCAGAATTCCTGAGTCAGCCATGCTGGCTATGTTCCCTTTACAACTCACGGACTTCAACTCCCAGAATTCCTGAGTCAGCCATGCTGGCTATGTTCCCTTTACAACTCACGGACTTCAACTCCCAGAATTCCTGAGTCAGCCATGCTGGCTATGTTCCCTTTACAACTCACGGACTTCAACTCCCAGAATTCTTGAGTCAGCCATGCTGGCTATTGCCCCTTTACAACTCACGGACTTCAACTCCCAGAATTCCTGAGTCAGCCATGCTGGCTAAAGAGCCGAGGTGGCGCAGTGGTTAAATGCAGCACTGCAGGCTACTGCTAGATCAGCAGTTCAGCGGTTCAAATCTCACCGGCTCAGGGTTGACTCAGCCTTCCATCCTTCTGAGGTGGGTAAAATGAGGACCCAGATTGTTGGGGGCAATATGCTGACTCTCTGTAAACCGCTTAGAGAGGACTGAAAGCCCTATGAAGCGGTATATAAGTCTACTGCTATTGCTATGTTCCCTTTACAACTCACGGACTTCAACTCCCAGAATTCCTGAGTCAGCTATGCTGGCTATTGCCCCTTTACAACTCACGGACTTCAACTCCCAGAATTCTTGAGTCAGCCATGCTGGCTATTGCCCCTTTACAACTCACGGACTTCAACTCCCAGAATTCCTGAGTCAGCCATGCTGGCTATTGCCCCTTTACAACTCATGGACTTCAACTCCCATAATTCCTGAGTCAGCCATGCTGGCTCAGGAATTCTGGGAGTTGAAGTCCACGAGTCATCCAAGGTCCCCCGTTCTCCACCTTTGATGTAGGGCTTCAAGCCTCACCATCGTTTACGACAACCCAACAGATTAGGTCCGGAGAGAAGTCCATCTCAGGCAACCGATGAAAACTCACCAGGCAGAGAGTTTTGAGGGGCAAATTTGCCAAGCCGGTAATGGCTTTGATGTTGTTGTTCGCCAAGCTGAGGTAGGTCAGGTTGTGGCAGTTCTCCAAGCCCTGGATCTCCTCGATGCTGTTATCTGCACGTCGGCATGAGAATTAAAGAAATGGCACGGCCACCTGGATGAGGTCAAAAGCTCACGGATGAAGGACTTGGGGAGAAAAACTCCATGGACGGAAGAGAACCTGAGGGAGAGGTTGACTTGAGCGAGCGACGGGCGACTGGCGCCCTCGCCAAGCTTCTTCTTGGTCAAAGTCTGTGGAGATTCTACGTCATCCAAATCATGGTTGTCCCAAAGGTGCATTTTTTTTTTCAAGAGGCAACTGAACTTAATGTTTTCTTTTGAAGAGGTTTCGCTCCTCATCCGAGAAGCTTCTTCGGTTCTAGCGTCAGTTCTAGAACTTTCTTCCGTGCCAACGTTCGAACTGAAGAAGCTTCTCAGACGAGAAGCGAAACGTTTTTGAGGGAAAAACAAAACGAGACCGTCCAGTTGACGTTTTGGGGAAGCATGGGACCACCATGAGCTGGATGATTAGGAAGCTCCACTCTTCCTTGTTTCTTCTATCCCAGTGTTTCTGAATCTTGGCGACTTTAAGTCCTGTGGACTTCAACTCCCAGAATCCCCCAGGCTGGGGGATTCTGGGAGTTGAAGTCCACAGGACTTAAAGTTGCCAAGCTTCAGAAACACTGTTCTATCCACTGAAAAGAGCCCATTAGTCATGGCTGGAATGAGATTTGTTCCTACAGAGAAGAGTTTCAACAGCCGGCCTTCACAAGTTGTGGGTGCTTCATCTGGAAGCTTTCAAGAAGAGACTGGACTGCCATCTGTCGGGAATGGTGGGGAGGTTGGACTAGATGACCTACAAGGTCCCTTCCAACCTCTGTTAATCCGTTATTATTCTGTTATTCAGAAGTTGTGGGAGCTTCATCCCTGGAAGCTTTCAAGAAGAGACTGGACTGACATCTGTCAGGAATGGTGTAAGGTCTCCTGCTTGGGTGGAGGGTTGGACTAGATGACCTACAAGGTCCCTCCCAACTCTCTTATTCTGTAAATTTAATCTTCTGGCATTTCCAGGTAAGGCCGGGATGTGACCCGTCAAAACCGTGGTCCACTAAAGCGCGCCCGATCAAAGCGCGTACGTGACGTCATCAGCAGCGCGACAAATAAAATTAAAAATAAATTAAATTAAAATTAAATTAAAATTAAAGCAAGCCGGGAAAGATTCTTTTCTGAAACTTGGGGGGGGGGGGAGACAGGGAAGCTATAACAATATTGGGCTGGAGAGACCAAAGCTACAGCTTGGTACAGGTAGTCCTCAACTTACGGCCACAACTAAGTCCCAAATTTCCATTGCTAAGTGAGACTTTTGTTAATGAAGTTTTACCCCATTTTTGTCTCAGTTGTCAAGCGAATCACTGCCATCCTTAATTGCAACGATTCGTTTAGCAACAGTGGCAAGAAAAGTCGTTAAGATGGGGCAAAACTCTCTGAATGCCTGTTTCACTTAGCGACAGGAACTTTGGGCTCAATAATTAAGTGGAAAACTACCTGCTTGGCCATCAGGGAGCTGTGATGATCTCGGGGGGGGAAATAAGAATAAAGTCAGCAAAACAGGAGGTTAAGCAAATGTTGATGGTATCTAAGCAACATTTAGATGCTGTCTAAAAATGTTCGTCTTGAGCCTTTTGGAGCAACTGACTCGGGATTCCCAGGGGGCGAAAGCTGCACAGGAAGAATGTTTTCAATATTTTACATCTTGGAATTAAAAGTTAAGTTTCCGAGTCTCTATTTACTGACTTCACTGTGCATAGTACCTCACTCAAGGGAGGGACTGATAGCCCTCTGTAAAGCTTTGGTAAGGCCACGCTTGGAATATTGGATCCAATTTTGGTAGCCACGATATTAAAAAGATGTGGAGACTCTGGAAAGAGGGCAGAGAAGAGCAACCAGGATGATGAGGGGACTGGAGGCCAAAATATAAGATGAACGGTTGCAGGAACTGGGCCTGGCTAGTCTAAGGAAGAGAAGGACCAGGGGAGGCAGGACAGCAGTCTTCCAATATTTGGGGGGTTGCCACAGAGAGGAGGGGGTCAAGCTATTCTCCAAAGCACCCGAAGGCCAGACAAGGAATAATGGATGGAAACTGAACCAGGAGAGATTCAACCTGGAAAAAAGGAGGAATTTCCTGACAGTGAGAATAATCCACCCATGGAACAGAAGTTGCCTTCGGAGGTTGTGGGAGCTTCATCCCTGGAGGCTTTCAAGAAGAGACTGGGCTGCCATCTGTCGGAAATGGTGTAGGCTCCCCTGCTTGGGTGAAGGGGGGGTTGGACTAGATGACCTCCAAGGTCCCTTCCAACTCTATTCTATTCTATTCTATTCTATCCTATTCCTTATTTTATTCTATTCTGTCCTGCCTCTGTTCTATTCTTCATTCTATTCTTTTCTTTTGCATCCTATCCTATTCTATTCCTTATTCTATTCTATTCTATTCTATTCTATTCTATTCTGTCCTGTTCTATTCTACTCTATTCCTTATTCTATTCTTTCCGATCCTGTCCTGTCTCTATTCTATTCTGCATTTTCTTTTCTTTTGTATCCTATTCTATCCCTTATTCTATTCTATTCCTTATTCTATTCTATGCTACCCTATTCTATTTCTATTCTATTCCCTATTCTATTCTATTGCTTATTCTATCCTATCCTCTATTCTACTCTACTCTATTCCCTATTCTATTCTACTCTATTCCTTATTCTATTCTATTCTATTCCATTCTATTCTATCCTACCCTATTCTATTTCTATTCCCTATTCTATTCTATTTCTTATTCTATCCTTTCCTATCCTATCCTATCCTATCCTATCCTCTATCCTATTCTAATATTTTAGTCTATCTTTGTTATTCTGTAATCTAATATTTTTAATATTTTCCATCTCGAAATTGGAAACAGGCTTAAGTTTCCAAGTCTCTATTTACTGACTTCACTGCGTAGAGGCTTTTTGAGTAGGGGGGGAAACAGGTGCTTGATAAATGATTCCCCTTGAAGCACTTATATTATTCTTTCTGCGTTTGAGTATCAAACCAGGGATTAAAAACAATAAACACATGTGAAAGCCTGTTTAAGCCAGGAGAATTTCTCCCAAGATATGTCTCTCCGCTCCGGAGAGAGAAAAATGTTTCCAAGGGACCCGTTGCCGAAGGATCGGTCCCCACCGGAGGACAACTTGAAGGAAAATGACGTCAATCCATCTCCTGGCGCATGATATGCACAGTCACGGAGGCCTATGGAGGCCGTAGGGTGGAGGCAGAGCATGACTGCAGAAAAAAACATGGATTTTTGAGGCATTCACAAGCAGTCCTCGTCTTCCGACGGCCAGAAATTCCTGTTGCCGAGGGAGACATTGGTTCAAGGCATTCGGGCCCCATCCTATGACTTTTCTTGCCGTGCTTGGGAAGTGAAATCGCTGTGACTGTTGAATTCGTCACACGGTCGTTAAGTGAATCCGGCTTCCTGTGGCAGGATTTCAAGATTTCGGCTGAGAATCCGGGGCAGTTGTGAAAGCGAGTCTTGCCTCAATTTTATGACTTCTTTTGCTGTAGTTGTAAAGTGGATCACTGCAGTCGTTAAGTGAGTGACGCTGTTGTTAAGTGAATCCGGCTTTGCCTTTGTCGGTCAGAAGGTCGCAAAATGGGATCGTGTGACCTCCGGGACATTCCTCATAAATAGTCAGTTGCCAAGCGTCTGAATTTTGATCCCTGGGGATGCAGCGATGGGCATAAGTATGAAAAACGGTTGCATCTCCCTTCCCCCCCCCATGCTGTTGTAAATTCGAACGGTCACTAAATGAACTGTCGTAAGTCAAGGATTATCTGGATAAAGAAAGGGGCTTTGAACATCTGTTCTGGCCACACTGCAAATGATGCTTTTCTGTAGAGTTGGATAAAAAAGAGCTTTTAAAAATAATTGGATTTGGGGAGGTCTTCAGAGGAATTTTGTAGCAAATAGCAATAGCAATAGCAGTTAGACTTATATACCGCTTCATAGAGCTTTCAGCCCCCTCTAAGCGGTTTACAGAGTCAGCATATCGCCCCCAACAACAATCCGGGTCCTCTTTTCACCCAACTCGGAAGGATGGAAGGCTGAGTCAACCCTGAGCCGGTGAGATTTGAACAGCCGAACTGCAGAACTGCAGTCAGCTGAAGTAGCCTGCAGTGCTGCATTTAACCACTGTGCCACCTCCAAATTTACAAATTTACGATGATTCACTTAGTGACCATGCAAAGCTACGATGTCACAGAAAAAAATGACTTAGGAGCGTTTTTCACACTTAACGACCGTTGCAGCATCCCCTCGGTCCCAGGATCACAATTCGGACGCTTGGCAACTGACTCGATTTGTGACGGTCGCAGGGATCCCCTTTTGCCACCTTCTGACAAGGAAAGTCAATGGGGAAGCCGGATCCACTTAACAACCGCGTCACTAACTTAACGAGTGCAGCGATCCGCTTAACAACCACAGCAAGAAAAGTCATAAAATCGAGGCAAGACTCGCTTTCACAACTGCCCCGCTTAGCAACCGAAATATGAAATCCTGCCACAGAAAACTGCGGCAAGGAAGGGCGTGTCATGGGGCAAAAACTCAGTTAGCGACCGTCTTGCTTAGCGGTGAAAATGTTGGGCTCCAATGTGTCGTAAAATGAGGACGACCTGTACTTTTAAGAGTGGTTTCGTAACACAAGGGCTGGGGTGAATGAGCGCTTCACAAAACGGCCGTCATAAGTAGGTTCGATCGGTCCCAAAATATCCAATGGATGGAAGGCCGATTAAAACTTCCCCCTATCAGGATGATTAGGGTGCTAATTGCTACAATTAAAAAGGCTGCAGGGACTGCCGTGGCCTTTGCTGTACAGCTTGCAACCCTCCTCTTCATTTCTTTCTTTCCTTTTTAATAAACAAGAATATCCTCTTTTAAAAAAGGCAGCTTGGACAGGGAATCTACTGGGATCCAAGGAAGGGCTTTGAACAGACAAATTCCCTGCTCTGTTCTAAATGCATCTTTTTTTTTAAAAAGGATACTGTCCAGTATGAGCTTTGTGAGCGACTGATAATCGGAAAGGTTTTTCATTTCTGGAATGTCATTGTGGGAAAAATTAGCCACCTGGAAAGAGAACAAAAAAATGGAGGAGAACACGTGAAGATATCCTAACCAACTAGCAGTCGGAAGATATGAGGAAAACATGTGTGCAACACATGACTTGACCATAGTTTCAACAGGGAAACTGTGAGCATCCAAGATGCACAGCCAAGTCCAAAATCCCTAGAGAATTCCTGGAAGCTGGCACTCTGACAAAAACAGCCATCAACGGGCACAATGAGGTAAAAAACGTTTACACACCATTTGAGAGAGATAATCACAGAGCTGAAAAGGAAACAAGTCTAAGCGTAACCTTGCTAGCAATCGGCACTGAAATAAGCAGAGTTTAATGCCAAGATTAACACTAGACCAACAATTAAGGACACCCCGATCAAACCGGCAACTCAGACAACAAACAGTAAACACAACAGCCTAATTAAGGAATGACCAAAATCACTTCTAACAACACAGACAGGGCAAGCCACCAATGTATAAACAGGGAGAAACCCCACTCCCCTGTAGCCCTGATGATGTTACCTAGTTGGGTCAGGAAATGTCTCCAAGGAAACCACCAAACTCAGAGAGTACCAAGGCCTCACTGTTCAACTCTAAGTATTCTATTGCTGTCTTATATCGCAGCCCAGTCACCATCATCAATTCAGTTCAGGACAAACAGGAAAGAAAGAAAAATAAAGAAAGGAAGGAAGAAAAGAGAAAGAAAGAAAAAAAGAAAGAGGGAGGAAGGAAGGAAGGAAAAAAGAAAGGGGAAAAGGAGGGAGGGGGGGAGAGAGAAAGAAAGAGAAAAAGAAAGAAAGGAAGGAATTCTATAAATTTCTACAAAGGTTTTAAGTGCACTTAGCCTCAGCTGCAAAGATAAATGCAGCCGATCTATGAAAAAGATCAAAAATTCCATTTTCTCCATTTAGTGTCAAGCGCCAAGGAGATCCAAGCATTTCAAATGGGCCTAAAGATTGATTTGCACGCTTAAGCTTCTACAAGAATCTGAACTACTAACAGCCAGAGGAAATTGGCAGTAGATAAGAGTCGAAGGAATTCACAGGCTGGACTGAAATCTCTCGTGGGTGCAGAAGGGACTCATGACTAATGACGCATTTGACCCCTCCCACAGCCTCAGCCCGGTCATCTCCCAGAAGATGATGGTTTGAACAAGGCAGTTTGACTGGCCAGCTAACTGCGAGGGGTGTGTGTGTGTGTGTGTGAGCCACACTCAAACCTCAGGCACAGCAGTGTTTTGCAACTCACCTGGAGATTCCTGGGTGGTCGGAAGTCAAAATAGGTCGTTAGGGCATTATGGGAGACATCCAGTTCCAACAGGTAAGGCATGTAACTGATGCAAGAGAGATCTAAAAAGAAAAAATGAGAGGAGGGATATAGAAAAAGATACGTGCAACTGAGGCTGGTCTGATTTTAATTCTAGTTTGGGATCTGAATGGGTCTGCGGACGATGAGCTGGAGCTGGGGCCGATGGAGGACGAGGGGGGCAGCTTCGTTGGCTCCAGAGGAACGTGGGGAAGAGGGCAGGACAAGCCAGCTCAGGGTCCCTTGAGTCTGGGACGGCTTGCCAGCAGGGAAGAACGGGGCAGGACGAGCGAGAGAGGGGTGTGGGGTGGGGAAGAGAGGGCAGGCAGCGGAGATGAGGAGTGACGGAGCTCAGGCAATGAGCAACACGCATCTCCTCCTGATCCAAGAGCCTGGAGAGCAGAGAGAAGGCACGAACAGTGCAGACTGACTCATCTGCTGAGGAGGAGAATGCCCTGCCCCTCTTCACAAGGCACACCTGGGGACTGAGGCTTAAAGAGACACCATGGGAGGAGTGCTTGTTGGGAAGAAACGTGGAGCTTTGTGTGTCGTTGTCGATGTCTGGTATTCGCTGGACTTCTTGCCTTACTGCTGCAGCCATATTCCTTTCCCTCGCTGGATTTCTCGCCTTGAAGCCTTCGTGCTAAAGGCATTTGGCTGGACTATTCGCAGCTGGAGGGGTGTGTGTGTGTGTGTGTGTGTGTGAGAGAGAGAGAGAGAGAGAGGGAGGGAGGGAGGGAGCTAGTGTGCAGGGGAAAGTTGGAACAATAAATGGGAGTTCGAACTATCAGCTGGCTGTGTTGCCTCTGTGTCTTGTCCCCCAGGATCATCCCAATGCCCTTGAATGCTGCATGAAAATAGATATTCTGTTCAGGTAGTCCCTTGACCTACGACCACAATTGAGTCCCAAATTTCTGCTGCTAAGCGAAACATTTGCTAAGTGAGTTTTTGCCCCATGTTTATGACCTTTTTTTTTCTTGCCACAATTGTTAAACGAATCGCTGCCGTTGTTCAGTTGGGAACACGGTTGTTAAGTGAATCGAGATCTCCCCCTTGACTTCGCTCGTCAGAAGGTTGCAAAAGGGGATCACATGACCCCGGGACAAAGCAACCGTCATAAATACGAGTCAGTTGCCAAGTGTCTGAAGGCGGATTACGTGACCCTGGGGACGCTGGAAGGATCCCAAGTGTGAAACCCGGTCATCTGTCCCTTTTTTTCAGTGCTGCTGCAACTTTGAATGGTCGCTAAATGAACGGTCGTAAGTGGAGGACTCCCTGTCCAATGGCCGACCACTTCAAGGGTTTAGTAGCGGTGGAGCTGACATACCGCTGATTTTATTGTAGGAAAGATTGAGCTTTTCGAGATGAATGTATTTGTAAAGGACATGGACGTCACTCAAGAGATAATCCTGCGGGGAATAAAAAGGGGGAGAGAGGGGGGAGGTCAGGGGGCTCTTTCCGGTGAATCTCCTGCAGAGCTTTTGCAGGAGATCCCGAAGACTCACCCACCGAGTTCAAAATCCTGCTCTCGGTGGACAGAGCTCGGAATGGTCAGCCTTTCTTCCTCTTTTTCCTCCCAAAGTTTTTTCTATTTTTTAAATACAACTTTACACATATGATAGTGACAAAGTGTTGACCGGATTTTACATCCTCTCCTTTTACATAATCCATTTTACATCATAGCTTGGTTTTCCCTTTCAGCCAAATTATTTTCTTCCATTACTTTCCTTTTTCTAAATACTTGTTGTTTCTGAATATCATATTTTTAGAGTATAAGACGCACCAAGGTTTTGAAGAGGCAAATTGGGGGGGGGGAAGGTTTTGCACTCTGCAAACCTCCCCAAAACGCCCCGTTTTTCACAAAAACAGGCCCGTTTTTTTTTTCTTCAAAAAAAGGGCATGCATAGGCTTTAGGCGGCTTCCAAGAGTGCTCCTGGAGGGCCAGGGGAGCAAAAATGAGCAAAGAATGGCCTGTTTTTCGCTCATTTCTGCCCTCCCCAGCCCCCAGGAGCTCTCTGAAAGCTTCCTAGAGGCTATGCATGGCCATTTGGGTGAAGGGGGCGGGGCTTCCAGAACCAAAACATGCTGTATTCGGTGTATAAGACGCACCCAGATTTTCAGCCTCTTTTTTGAGGGAAAAAGGTGCATCTTATACTCCAAAAAATACAGTACATAAACGATATCTTCAATTGCCTCTTCAAAAAGGGCACCAAATGATTGTTTCATATTTCTCTATTGGTCTGTTTTACTATAAACAATATATATATATATCCTCTAGTTATGTTTTGACCTAGAGAGCATTTCTTCCAATTTTTTGTCTACAATTAACAATATACTATACATTCTTTATTTCGTAATCAGTTGAATAACAATGCCAATCATACTACTATTCCCTTTAATCTACTAATGTAACTCTTCCCCCCCCCCCCGGTCCTTCCTCTTTTATCCATTTTCTCTTGGGCTCTTACAAATTCCATTTTTAATCATTTTTCTTCTTTCCCCCCTTTCTCCTAACTTCTTTTTCTTTTTCCTGTTTTTATGGTTATAGCATCTATTCTTCAGAGTATTCATTTTTTATTATTCTGCGTTTATTGTGCTTCAGTGTTTCAATGGGAGTAGCCTAGGCAACATCTCAGTGACCTGGGTGACTATGCTGGGGACAAAGTTTTCCTAAACTCACCGAAAGTGATAGGTGAAGGTAGACACGCTCCGTGCCGGAGGCGGAACGTCCCAAGGTGTGGAGGGCTTCGGCAATTGTACCTTCGTTCAACATACCGTCAAACAACACCTGCAGGCATGCAAGAGAGGAAGAGACGGTGGGGCAGAGCGAAAGTAATCCAAATGCAAAATTTACCACTTGTGGCTTGGTGAGGCATGGCCAGCAGAGGGCAGTCTTCCTCCTCCTCCTCTTCCTTCTCCCACTCCTCCCTCTCCTTCATGCTCCTTCCTTGTCCCCCTCCTCCTCCCTCCTCCTCCTCTTCCTTCTCTTCCTCCATTCCTCCTCCTCCCTTCTCCTTCCTTGTCCCCCTCCTCCCCTCCTCCTTCCTCCTCCTCCTCCTCTTCCTCCACTCCTCTTCCTTCTCCCTCTCCTCCTTTCCTCTTCCTCCTCCTCTTCTTCCTCCACTCCTCCTCCTCCTTCCTTCTCCTCCTCCTCCCTCCTTCTCCTTCCTTGTCCCCCTCCTCCTTCCTCCTCTTCCTTTTCTTCCTCCACTCCTCCTCCTTCTCCTTCCTTGTCCCACTCCTCCTTCCTCCTCCTTCTGTTCCTTCTCTTCCTCCACTCCTCCTCCTTCTCCTTCCTTCTCCCCCTCCTTCTCCTTCCTTGTCCCTCTCTTCCTCTCCTTCCTCTTCCTCCTCTTCCTCCTCCTCCTTCCTTGTCCCCCTCCTCCCCTCCTCCCCCCTCCTCTTCCTCCTCCTCCTTCCTCTTCCTCCTTCATCATCATCATCATGGCACAGTCAGCCAGCGGTTCAGCCTGGGTTTGGCATCCCTGTCCATCTACTGATTCCTTACCTGGCAAATCTGGATGTTTGGTGTTACAGATATTCAGCGCAGGATGGAAGCAGTTCCAAGTATTACATTATTCTTGTTGCTATTGTTGTTATTGCCCTTCCAAAAGCCCCTCCCGTAAATCTCCCAATAAGAGCCCCTTTATCAATTCCCGTAATAGCAGTAATGCTCCATGTAGAAGCACCTTTCCAAAAGCCCCTCCCGTAAATCTCTTAATAAGGAAGCCCCTCGTTACCATAATGCTCTGTGTAGAGGCACCTTTCCAACCCACCCAACTCCCCCCAGAAGCCCCCTTCAATTCCCATAATGGAATGTATAGGAACCCCCTTCCAAAAAAAGCCCCTCCTGTAAATCTCCCAATAAGAGCCCCTTCATCAATTCCCGTAATGCTCCATGTAGAGGCACCTTTCCAAAAGTCCCCACCCCACAAGTCTCTTCAGGAGCCCCCCCTTCCCATAATTTCCGTATAGGAGCGACCTTCCAAAAGCCCCCATAAGCCATTCTTCGTTACCGTAATGCCTCCGCGCACCCAAAACTCTCCCTTCCCGTAAATCCCCTGATAGCACACACCCCCAAAACCACCACCACCACCACCACCGGCCGCACCTCCTCCGTGAGCTCCAGCTCGGTCTCCGACTCGGTGGACTCCTCCTCCTCCTCTTCCTCCTCCTCGCTCTCCTCCTCCTGGCCCCGTGCAGGCCCGGCGCGGAGAAGCGAGAAAGTGACGGAAGACGGCGCCGCCACCCAGGACCGCGTCATGGCCATGCGGTCCTCCAGGGAGGCCACGCTGCTCGGATACAAGTGGCTGCTCTGCGACGACAGCGCCGACGGCGACCGGGGCGGCGTCGGCCCCGGCATTTCCCTGCCTTTCGCCTGGGGCTTCATTCCCTCAGGGTCCGAACGCCGCCATCTTGTTGGCAGGCCGTTGCCAGGCGACGGCAAGGGGGGGGCGGGCGCGTTATCGCCCGACGCGCGTTAAGGGCACGGCGTGGCGTCGCCGCGCGCGGGGCGTGACGGGAACTGCAGTTCGGGCTGGCTTCCACGTTTGCCCCTGGTTTATAATGGGTATTAAATTTATTTGCCGCCTGTTTCAAGCAGGTGACTCCTGGGAGGCTTTGGCCTACCATTCTTAGGAGTGTTGTTGTTTTTTAACCTGGGGGACTTTAAGGGGGAGGTGAACTTCAACTCCTAGAATTCCCCAGCCTTGATTTTTGTAGGGAATTCTGGGAGTTGAAGTCCATCCAACTTAAAGTATGCTGGCTGGGGAATTCTGGGAGTTGTAGTTCACCCATCTTAAAGCCTGCTGGCTGGGGAATTCTGGGAGTTGCAGTTCATCCATCTTAAAGTGTGCTGGCTGGGGAATTCTGGGAGTTGTAGTTCACCCATCTTAAAGCCTGCTGGCTGGGGAATTCTGGGAGTTGTAGTTCACCCATCTTAAAGTGTGCTGGCTGGGGAATTCTGGGAGTTGCAGTTCACCCATCTTAAAGTGTGCTGGCTGGGGAATTCTGGGAGTTGTAGTTCACCCATCTTAAAGCCTGCTGGCTGGGGAATTCTGGGAGTTGAAGTCCACCCTTCAGGTTGGGAAAAAATTAATATGAGCCATTAACTGGAGCAGAGAGCTCCTGATGGATGATATCTGGATGCCCCAATTTCCCACCCACCATGCAAAGGGTCTTCTTAACCTCCCCTCCCCACTTCTGTGTTGCCGCCCTTTGAGTTAGGCCACTTCAAGAAAGAAACACCCTAAGAAATAGCATGAAATAGTATATTACATTAGGATTAGTAAGGATGGCCTGGCTAATTAGAATAAAGATTAAATGGAAAGACTAGAGGTTGAAAGATAGTATTATTATGCATGCTGAAATGTTATAATTGGCATGAGAATGATATATTGAAATACTGAATAATTTAAAAAATGAAAATCTATATTTTAATACAAATGTGAGTATTAATACTAGTATAGAAACTTAATGTATCAAATGTTATTGATATTAGTATTATTTCTATGAAAATGAACGATACCCAGATGTCACACTGTTCATGTATTGATGTTGATGTAGATATAAAAATAAAATAAACATATAAGAAAGAAAGAAGAAAGAAAGGAAGGAAGGAAGGAAGGAAGGAAGGAAAGAAAGAAAGAAAGAAAGAAAGAAAGAAAGAAAGAAAGAAAGAAAGAAAGAAAGAAAGAGAGAAAGAAATAGCAGGACTGCAGTGTATGGATTGAGGCTATAATTCAGATACTCCTTGGCTTGCAACCGCTTGCTTCGTTGCCAAAGTTACGAAATCAAGTGACCTGTGACCGTTGTTCACACTTAACGACTGTTGCAGCCTCCCTATGGTCACGTGATTAAAATTTGGATCCTTGGCATATTTTATTACCGCTGCGGTATCCCAGGGTCACTTTTTACCGCCAAAGCCACTTAACAATTGTCTTGCTTAGCAATGGAAATTGGGGGTTCATTTATGGTTGTAAGTTGAGGACTGTCTGTAGCAGAGTTTGGCAAAGGGAGCCAAGTTTTCCCTTCCTGCCTCTTTCCCCCCCCCAATATAAATAGTGCTTTTATCTACAAAATAATATATATTATACATACATGTACTATAGGCAGAAGTCAAACAATCAGCAATTACAGCAGGGAAAAACATATGGTGAGCGAGAGAAGCCCTAACAGGGCCTCTTTTTATTATACAGGCTCTTAAAGGGATAACAGCCAAAAAAAAAAACATTGCTGACTCATTTCCATCACTGCAGCATTGCAGCAGCTGGTCAGCTCTTAAATCACTACCCTAACATTCTCCTACAGGTCCTAATCTACCCGCTCAAAAGAGAACAAAAAGACTCCAGCACCTCTCCACCAGTAATCCGCTCCCAGATCAATAAGTTTGGTCTCAAAGGTGGTTATAAGTCAACGATTTACCTGTATAGCACTGGTATTAAACTACCGTATTTCAGAATATTCATAGCTCAGGGTTGAATTGTGCTGCTCTGTGAATTTTCTTGCTCTCCTGAAGAACGTTTCATGACCCAGCTAGGTAACCGCTTCAATATTGTGAAAGTTCAAGCAATTGGCTGAATTCCTGGAAGCAGCAGATTTGAACTATGTCTGATGCTGCTTTGGGGTAAAGGTTCCCCTCACACGTATGTGCTAGTCGTTCCCGACTCTAGGGGGCGGTGCTCATCTCCATTTAAAGCCAAAGAGCCAGCGCTGTCCGAAGACGTCTCCGTGGTCATGTGGCCGGCATGACTCAACTCCTGAAGCCGCACGGAGTGCTGTTTCCTTCCCACCAAAGGTGGTCCCTATTTTTCTACCTGCTTTTGAACTGCTAGGTTGGCAGAAGCTGGGACAAGTCACGGGAGCTCACTCCGTTACGCGGCGCTGGGGATTCGAACCGCCGAACTGCCGACCTTTCTGATCGACAAGCTCAGCGTCTTAGACAAGCATCTTTCCTTCTAATGATGTTTATTAAATTACAATTCTTTAAAAAAAAAAATAATCAGGAAATTTGGAGTTATTTGTTACCCGAGAGCTGCATAGCTGTCCGGCAACATTCTTCTAAAATCAAATTTATTTGGTTACGTTTTCAACCGGCCTGCCATTCAGCTCAAGGCCCTGGCTTTGGCTGCAGAAGGAAACACCGAGGAAGGGTCTTTCTTAAACGGTCCATTTAAAAAAAATATCCTGCTGAGTTTTCCATCTGGACATGCTGGCATTCTGTAACCAGAAAAAACAACAACAGCCACCTCTAATCAAATTAACAGTTAGGTTGGCAAAACAACTGTGCTGTCCTTGTAGACATTTATATATGAGATAGAGGGAGGGAGGGAGGGAGGGAGAGAGAGGGAGAGGGAGGGGGAAGGAGAGAGGGAGGGAGGGGGAGGGAGAGAGGGGTGTGAGACAGAGGGAGAGAGGGAGGGAGACAGAGGGAGAGACAGAGGGAGAGACTGAGAGGGAGGGAGAGGGAGGGGGAGAGAGACAGAGAGGGAGACAGAGACAGAGAAATGAAGAGAGAGAGGGAGAGAGAGATGAAGAGACAGAGAGAGGGAGAGAGAGACAGAGAAACGAAGAGACAGAGGGAGAGAGAGAGAGATGAAGAGACAGAGAGGGAGAGAGAGACAGAGAAATGAAGAGACAGAGGGAGGGAGAGAGAGATGAAGAGACAGAGAGAGGGAGAGAGCAGGGGAGGCAGAGAGGGAGGGGGAGACAGAGAGGGAGGGAGAGGGAGAGAGAGAGGGAGGGAGACAGAGAGACAGAGAGAGAGACGGAGGGACAGAGGGAGAGACAGACAGAGGGAGACAAAGGGAGGGAGGGGGAGAGAGATATAGACAGACAGACAGACACAGAGGGAGAGAGACACAGAGAGACAGACAGAGGGAGAGAGAGACAGAGAAATGGAGACAGAGATACAGAGAGAGAGAGGGAGACAAAGGGAGGTAGGGGGGGAGAGAGAGACATAGACAGACAGACAGACACAGAGGGAGAGAGACACACAGAGAGACACAGACAGAGAGAAAGAGACAGAGGGAGAGAGACAAAGAAATGAAGACAGAGACACACACACACAGAGAGGGAGGGAGACAGAGAGGGAGGGAGGGGGGGAAATGGTCCTTGAATTTTGGAGAAAGCTGGCAGCCTGGCACCTTAGGTTTATGAGTTGTCCACACCCTGAAGTGGTCCAGAGTTTATTTCCCACCATCTGGGAAACACCCGTCCCTTTCCACTGGGATTTGCAAAGGTTCAGCCAAAAGAAGAGGTTATAAAACACTTTTAGGAGGTGGTGGTGGTGGGGAGTTCTTCCATCCACTGGCCTGCGGCAGAGTAAAAACCATGGCTCTTGGGTGCCTCTGCCTGGCTAACCCTTCGGATCACTTGGCGGATGCCAGGCTGAAGATGGAGCCGAATTTATTAGGGTGCAAATAAAGGGATCTTTGGCGCTCCCTGAGCTTGATGGTTTTCTTGGAGATTGTTCTCGCCGAGGCTTCCCGAGATCATGAAGCCAACTCCCGGTCCCGACAAAAAAAAAAACCTTTTATTAATTGACTGTGAATTCTGCTCCTTCACATCCAGCAAAGTCTTTCAAAGGAGGATTTATGGTCACAGACCTTCTCTGGCTTGGAGAGCTGCCAGGCCGATCTCTGCAGAACGTGGCAAGGAGCCTCGGAGAGTCAGGAACCAATTAAGGGAGCTAATTGTCTCCTGCAAACTCCACTCCCCTTTCGCTCCTCTTTTATTCCCTCTGGGAGGGGCCATTCACCGCCCACCTGTGGCCTTACTCCCAAGTCGGTCCCTGTTCTTTAGCTGCTCCCATCGTCCAGCAGTTCTGCGCATGCGCACACTGGGAACAGGCTCCAGTTGTTCTTCTCCCTCTCTGATGTCTGACTCTGAAGGCAGCTGATAACTGTCGGACGGCCCTGGCCTCCTCTCTGCCTCCGACACAGAGCCCTCCTCAGAGCCCTCCCCAGACTCCAGAGTCGGCCCTTGTTCCTTAGCTGTTCCCTTCTCCTGGCAGCTCTGTGCACGCACATAATGGGAACAGGCTCCCCCTGTTCTTCTGCCTCACTGATGTCTGACTCTGAAGGCAGCTGGTAACTGGCATACGGCCCTGGCCCCCTCTCTGCCTCCGACACAGAGCCCTCCTCAGAGCCCTCCCCAGACTCCAGGACTGGCCCAGGTTCCTCCCCAACCTCCTCACTGTCCGGATCTGCTACCAGCTGCGCTAGCTTCTGGCGGGCCACAAGAGAGACATTTCATTACTCAAGCCATCATCACAAGCTGGAAGAGGTTGTATATAAACAGAGAACAAACCCCACTCCCTTCTAGCACTGATGATGTTACCTTGTTGGGTGGTGAAATATCTGCAAGAAAACAACCAAGCTCAGAGAGCATCAAAGACTCCTCATTTCAACCTGAGCTACAAATATTTTCCTTTTTTTTTTTTGGTGCAAATAAAGCTGGAAAATCCTTCCTCCCCCTTCTCCTCCTCTCTGCAAACCCCACTCCCTTCTAGCATTGATGATGTTACCTAGTTGGGTGATGAAACGTCTGTAAGAAAACAGCCCAGCTCAGAGAGCACCAAGGGTTGAGTTGAGTTGATTATATTTCTATGCCGCCCTATTCCCCGGAGGGACTCAGGGCGGCTCACAACCAAGTCGGGGTGGTGGGGTGGTGGGGGGTGTTACAATAAGAAAAAAAGAACACGAACAAAAACAATACCACAATTTAAAACACTCAACAACCATACCATTTGAGGGGGGCAAAAGCTCTTTAGCCCCAGGCCTGTCGGAACAGCCAGGTTTTAAGGGCTTTGCAGAAGGCCTGGAGGGTGGTGAGGGTCCGGATCTCCACAGGGAGCTTGTTCCAAAGGGCCCGAGCAGCCACAGAGAAGGCTCTCCTCCGGGTGGTCGCCAGTCGGCATTGGCCAGTGGATGGAATTCGGAGGAGGCCTAATCTGTGGGATCTAATCGGTCTAGAGGAGGTAATTGGCAGCAGGCGGTCTCTCAAGTACCCAGGTCCAATACCATGAAGGGCTTTATAAGTGACGACTAGCACCTTGAAGCGTATCCGGAGACCAATCGGTAACCAGTGCAGCTCGCGGAGGATAGGTGTAACGTGGGTGTACCGAGGTACACCCACAATCGCTCGCGCGGCTGCATTCTGGAAAAGCTGAAGTCTCCAAATGCTCTTCAAGGGCTGCCCCATGTAGAGCACAGTCCTCCTCCCCCTCCTCTGCAAACCCCACTCCTTCCTAATACTGATGACGTTACCTAGTTGGGTGATGAAACGGCAATGATTCACTGAACAACAGTGGCAAGAAAAGTCGCAACATGGGGCAAAACTGAACAAACGTCTGACTTAGCGCTAGCAATGTTGGTCTCAATTGTGCTCATAGGTTGATCTCTAATCGAAGACATCATCGGTGCATGGAAGGAACCCACAATGCAATCATGAGGAGTTTCAAAATTATCTTTTAATTTTCCAGTTGAAGCCAGAGGGGAAAGCAAGGGAAGCAGGAGAAGGGTGGAAGATCCGGGACCGGATCAGATCAGAGAAAGCAATTTTTGCTTTGCGTTCTCCGGCGAGACATTAAACAAACAGGAACATGTGGACTCTCATCCTTGAAAATATTTATAATAAAGCAAGGGGAAAAAACCCTCCAAAACCACTGAATTCTCAAAATCAGGGTTTTGTTTGACCCCAATTTTATTTTTTATTTTTTTTAAACACCAATAGGCAGAAGGGAAGCATGATCAGATCGGAACTAGGCGTGATGGGATCCTGCAAAGGGAATTTCTCCCCGACATCCATCTAGATTCCTTTCGATGTCACTGGTCCCGTCGTGGTTTTGGACCAGGCTTATCGGGATGATCTGGCATCTGCCATGCAAATATCTTGATGTCTGCCGGTGCCTCTGCCAATCCTTCCTGGCAAGGCGGGGTCCCTGAAGACCAAGCCCATGTGTGAAGTTGTGCACAGTGCAAGCCAACCCAGCCTCTTGAAATTGGTGTAAAAATAAAGTAATGTTGCTAAGTTCTAATGATGAGCTAAAGCTAGCCATAAGGACCCAAACTCTAGGAGGAAAATATATACCGCATTTTTCGGAGTATGGGATGCTCAGAAGTATAAGACGCACCGAGCTTTTGGGGAGGAAAAGAAGAAGAAGAAAAAATCTGCCTCTGCCTCCCAGCAATTTGTCTCCTTGCAGCAAACAGCAAACAGCCTGTTTCAGCACAGCCTGATTAGCACAAGCAGCTGATTGTTGGTTGGATCGGCCTCCCGACGATCAGCTGTTTCAGGCTGCAGGATTGTCATAGCCTGTTGCCACCTCTGCACGACTCTGCCTCCCAGCAATTTGTCTCCTTGTAGCAAACAGCAAACAGCCTGTTTCAGCACAGCCTGATTAGCACAAGCAGCTGATTGTTGGTTGGATCGGCCTCCTGACGATCAGCTGTTTCAGGCTTCAGGATTGTCATAGCCTGTTGCCACCTCTGCGCGACTCTGCCTCTCAGCAATTTGTCTCCTTGCAGCAAACAGCAAACAGCCTGTTTCAGCACAGCCTGATTAGCACAAGCAGCTGATTGTTGGTTGGATCGGCCTCCTGACGATCAGCTGTTTCATTCTTCAGGATTGTCATAGCCTGTTGCCACCTCTGCGCGACTCTGCCTCCCAGCAATTTGTCTCCTTGCAGCAAACAGCAAACAGCCTGTTTCAGCACAGCCTGATTAGCACAAGCAGCTGATTGTTGGTTGGATCGGCCTCCCGACGATCAGCTGTTTCAGACTTCAGGATTGTCATAGCCTGTTGCCACCTCTGAACGACCCATTTTTGGCCCCCGCATCCTGTTTTCAGCCTCTGCACGCCCCATTTTTCTCCCCGTTCTGGGTGGCGGGGATCGGAATGGGTAAAAAATGAGGCGTGCAGAGGCCAAAAATGGGATGCAGAGGCCGAAAATGGGGCACGCGGAGGCAGCGATAGGCTATGGCAATCCCTGCAGCCTGAAACAGCTGATGGTTGGGAGGCTGATCCAACCGATCAGGCTGTGCTGAAGCAGGCTGTTTGCTGTTTGCTGCAAGGAGGCAAATTGGTGGGAGGCAGAGGCCAAAGGGTGGGGGGGGGGGCGGTAGGTGGGCGGAGCTACATTCGGTGTGCAAGGCCGAATTTCCCCCCCCCTTTTAGGGGAGAGGGAAAAGTGTGTCTTATACTCTGAAAAATACGGTATATAACCTAAACACCATTGAGTGATTAAATGAAGCAGAGTCCTACGGGAAGATAATTGTGATTAAATATTGAAAGTAAATGAAACTGTGAAAAGAACACCCATTCATACACATGGCCCGGTGCTAAATGCCCTTCACATCACTCTAGCTGTGTCTTGGAATAACGATGAGCCAGCCAGAATTTGGCCTTTTAGGGTTCCTCTCCCCTTTTTCAGTTTGGTTAGAAATGGTTCCTCGGGTTTTCTCCAATTCGGATCCTTCTGGATCCGTGAGAGAACCCTCCCCTTCCTCTTCCTCACCCTTATGCCCCCTAGAGAACCAACTCCCCCTAAATTGCAACCAATCCCCCGGTTGAGGTGCCACGGAGTTAAGGATCCCACGGAGGAGATCTCCCAACTCGTCCTGCCCCGTCCACCACCCCAGAGAAAAGGCCGGAAGACCCAAACGCTGCCCCCTAGAGCAGTGTTTCTCAACCTTGGCAACTTGAAGATGTCCGGACTTCAACTCCCAGAATTCCCCAGCCAGCAAATGCTGGCTGGGGGATTCTGGGAGTTGAAGTCCGGACATCTTCAAGTTGCCAAGGTTGAGAAACACTGCCCTAGAGAGAGAGAGAGACATTCCCCTTCTACGGGCTGTGAAGGAGCCGGGCTGCCGCTAGCAGAGGAAGCTACACGGTGGTGATTTTCTTGTCCTTGGTGGCTTGCTTGATGGCGGCCTGCTCACAGATGATCTCTTTCAGGCGCTGCAACCTCATGTTTTGCGTGGTTTGGTCCCCCACGCCGGTCTGGCTGCGGTGGAGTAAGCTCAGGGCGTGGATGTACTCCAGCTCCGTGTACTTCACGCCCTGGTCCACCACCAGGTTGAGCAGCTCGTCTGCCGTGTTGTAGAGCATCTCGTAATACTGCCTGCAAGGCAAAGAACAGGATTTGCTGCTGCATCATCATCATCATCATTATCATCATTATCATCATTATCATCATCATCATCATCATCATCGTCATCATTATCATCATCATCATTATCATCATCATCGTCATCATTATCGTCATCATTATCATCATCATCATTATCATCATCGTCATCATCATTATCATCATCATCGTCATCATTATCATCATCATCATTATCATCATCATCGTCATCATCATCATCATCATCGTCATCATTATCATCATTATCATCATCATCATATCATCATCATCAATCATCATCAATCATCATCATCATCATCATTATCATCATCATCATCATATCATCATCATCAATCATCATCATCAATCATCATCATCAATCATCATCATCATCAATCATCATCAATCATCAATCATCATCAATCATCATCATCAATCATCAATCATCAATCATCAACATCATCAATCATCAATCATCATCATCAATCATCATCAATCATCATCAATCATCATCATCATCCATCATCATCCATCATCATCATCAATCATCATCAATCATCATCATCATCAATCATCATCATCAATCATCATCATCAATCATCATCATCATTATCATCATATCATCATCATCAATCATCATCATCAATCATCATCAATCATCATCATCATCATCATCATTTCTTTTGCTACTTCTTTTCAGGTTTTTTTTAACTCCGCCCCGCCCCCGAGGTGTTCTGTAAGGCGCCATTACGGAAGGAGGTAACTCTTTGGATGTCCCTCCCCTTGAGCAGGAGGTCTTCAGCCTAGAAAGGTTCAGAAGGTGCTTTGGTTTCAGGTTTCAGGTTTCGTTTTATTTATATGCCCCCCTATTCCCAGCGGGACTCAGGGCGGCTCACAAACCCAAGAGGGGAAGGGAAACACAAGGACTACAAATACAAGCATTTAAAAGTAACCAACAGACACACAATCGAGAGGGGAAGGGAACTCATCAACCCCAGGCCTGCCGACACAGCCAGGTTTTAACGGCTTTTCGGAAGGCCTGGAGAGAGGTGAGGGTCTGAATCTCGGCAGGGAGTTCGTTCCAAAGGGCCGGCGCTGCCACAGAGAAGGCCCTCCCCCGGGTAGTAGCCAGATGGCATTGGCTGGTAGACGGAACCCGGAGGAGGCCTGCCCTGTGCGATCTAATGGGTCTTTGGGAGGTAATTGGCAGCAGGCGGTCTCTCAGGTTCATGAAGTGGAGGGAAAAGAAAGAGATGAAGGTGGGCAGAAAAGTCTCCAAACCAGGGCTTGGGTTGGGAGGCATTCGGAAGGGATGAGACGGGTTTGGTTGGGATGGTTTAGGCTGGATCGGGATGGGATGCATTGGAATGGGTGGGGATGGGTTGAGCTAAGTTGGGATGGGTTGAGATGCATCGGGATGCGATGAGTTTGGTTAAGTTGGGTTGGGATGGGTTAAGTTGTGCATTATTTGGATGGAATGGGTTGTGATGGGATAAGATATGTTGGGATTGATTGGTTGGGATTGGATGCATTGAGATGGGATGCATTGAGTTTGGTTAGGATGGGTTAAGTTGGGAGGCTTTGGTTGTGATGCATTGGGTTGTGATGGGATAGGATATGTTGGGATTGATTGGTTGGGATGGGATGCATTGAGATGGGATGGGTTGGAATTAGATGCATTGGGATGGGATGCATTGAGTTTGGTTAGGATGGCTTGGGATGGGTTGGAGAGTGATGCATTGGGATAGGATGGGTTGGGATAGGATATGTTTGGGATTGGTTGGTTGGGATGGGATGCATTGGGATGGGATGGGTTGGAAATAGATACATTGGGATGGGATGAATTGAGTTTGGTTGGGATGGGTTAAGTTGGGATGGAATGGGTTGGGTTCGGATGGGATAGGATATCTTGGGATTGCTTGGTTGGGATGCATTGAGATGGGATGAGATGGGTTGGAATTAGACGCATTGGGATGCGATGAAATGAATTGGGATGGGACGGTTGGGTTGGGTTGCATTGGGATAGGACAGGATGGGATGAAATGAATTGGGATGGGACGGTTGGGTTGGGATGAGTTGGGTTGGGATGCATTGGGATGGGACAGGATGGGATGGAATGAATTGGGATGGGACGATTTGGGTTGGGATGAGAGCGAATAGGTTGGGATGGACAAGTAGCAGCCTTCTGTCCAAAGCATTTCTGCTCACTTCCTGCAGCCAAGGCTGACCATGGAAGGAGAAGAGAGTTTTCTCAAGTCCACAGATTGTCCTTGGCTGACAGAGTCTGAGATCCAAAAGAACTGGACCTCCCTGCTTTGGGTCAAGCTGCCTGGCCCTCTTCCATGCCCAGAGGTCACCCTCCCTCCCTCCAGGACACAGTTGCTATCAGTCCTGGGAAGATCAGATGGTTTTTCATTAAATTAATACAATACAATACAATAGCAGAGTTGGAAGGGACCTTGGAGGTCTTCTAGTCCAACCCCCTGCTTAGGCAGGAAACCTTATACCGTTTCAGACAAATGGCTATCCCACATCTTCTTAAAGACTTCCAGTGTTGGGGCATTCACAACTTGTGGAGGCAACTTCTGTCCCACTGATTAATTGTTCTAACTGTCGGGAAATTCCTCCTCGGTTCTAAGTTGCTTCTCTCCTTCATTAGTTTCCACCCATTGCTTCTTGTTCTACCCTCAGGTGCCTTGGAAAATAGCTTGACTCCCTCTTCTTTGGGGCAAACCCTGAGATATTGGAAGATGCTATCATGTCTCCCCTAGTCCTTCTTTCTCTTAAACTAGCCATACCCAGTTCCTGCAACCGTTCTTCATATGTTTTAGTCTCCAGTCCCCTAATCCTCTTTGTTGCTCTTCTCTGAACTCTTTGTAGAGTCTCCACATCTTTTCTACGTTGTGGCGACCAAATAAACTATCTATTATCCAAGGAAGGAAGAAGCCGCCCGCAATTAAAAACTCCCTCTGCTCGGCCTGTTCTACGCCTTTAGCCCGTCGGCCCATGTTTGGGAAATGATTAGTTTTGACGAAGCGCTTGGCTGGGTGTGTTTCTCTCCCTTGTTGGGGAAATGGATTAATAAATATTGATCAAGAGGCCTTCCTGTTTTCTTTTGCCAAAGCAATTCGATGCGGCTACTACTCCTGATGTTATCAAATAATGAAATATGGACGAGTTAGTCAAATCCTCCATGTAGCCCCACTGTCTTTCACAGGTTTTGCCTACGGCGGTCAAAAAATACTCCGTCTGGTTTTTGGGAGGGGGAAGAGTCTGATAGAATTGAATCAAGCTGCGGAAATGCAGCTTGATTCAATGCCGAGGATCATTCTTACCAAGCTGGCCTCCATTTCCTGCTGTCCACGCTCCATTGAAACTGGCAGGACCCTACAGGTAAGTCCTCGACTTACGACAGTCCATTTAGTGACCATTCGAATTTGGAAAGAGTGACTTATGACCGTAGAATCTGTGACTCTACATGGGGCAGCCCTTGAAGAGCATTCGGCGACTTCAGCTTGTCCAGAATGCAGCCGCGCGAGCGATCGTGGGTGCACCTCGGTTCACCCACGTAACACCTATCCTCCGTGAACTGCACTGGCTGCCTATTGGTCTCCGGATACGCTTCAAGGTGCTAGTCATCACTTATAAAGCCCTTCATGGTATTGGACCTGGGTACTTGAGAGACCGCCTGCTGCCAATCACCTTCACTAGACCGATTAGATCCCACAGATTAGGCCTCCTCCGAATTCCATCTGCCGGCCAATGCCGACTGGCGACTACCCAGAGGAGAGCCTTCTCTGTGGCTGCTCCGGCCCTCTGGAACGAGCTCCCCGTGGAGATTCGAACCCTCACCACCCTCCAGGCCTTCCGCAAAGCCCTTAAAACCTGGCTGTTCCGACAGGCCTGGGGCTAAAGGACCGTTGCCCCTATCTCAAATGGTATGATTGTTGCGCTTTTTAAATTATGTATTGTTTTGTGTTGTTGTTAAATTGTTTGTATCCCCCTTCCCTTGTTTGAGTTGTGAGCCGCCCTGAGTCCCCTTCGGGGGAAAAGGGCGACATACAAATGAAATAAACATACAAACATACAACATACGTTTCCCACCCGGATGACCGTTGCAGTCAGATGCTTGGCAACTGGTTTCATCCTTATGACCGTTTGCAGTGTCCCGGAGCGGTCTCCTTTTGTGATCTGACCAGCAAAGGCAAGGGGGGGAAGCCAGATTCACTTAACAAGGGTGTTACTCAGTTAACGACTGCAGTGATTCACTTACCACACGTGGCAAGAAAATTCGTCAAAACGGGGCCAAACCCACTTAAGAAATTTCTCACTTAGCAACATACATTTGGGGCTCAGTTGTGGGTCGTAAGTTGAGGATTACCTGTACGTGATTCGGTCCTAGTTGTATCACAGTAGTTATTGCTACTGTTCACTAGGGGGCGCCATGGCTCTGACCAGAGGTGGGTTCCTACCAGTTCGCACCTATTCGGTAGAACCGGTTCGTCAAATCTACTGAACCGTTTAGAAGAGGTTCCACCAGGGGACCCGGAAAGCAGGCCACACCTACAGAAGAGATTCCAAATTTTTTTTGAAGCCCACCACTAGCTCTGACCCACAATTAACAATGCATAAAATTCTTGGGATGCCAACATAAAGCCTTATGAAGCCGTAGTGAGGCCACACCTGGAATGCGGCATCCAGTTTGGGTCGCCGTATTAGAAAAAAGATGTTGAGACTTTGGAACAAGTGCAGAGAAGAGCAACAAGGATGATGAAAGGCCTGGAGGCAAAAATATATGAAGAACGGCTGCGGGATTTGGGTTTGGCTAATCTAGAGCAGTGTTTCTCAACCTTGTCAACTTGAAGATGTCTGGACTTCAACTCCCAGAATTCCCCAGCCAGCGAATGCTGGCTGGGGAATTCTGGGAGTTGAAGTCCAGACATCTTCAAGTTGACAAGGTTGAGAAACACTGATCTAGAGAAAAGAAGGACTAAGGGGGGACATGATAGCAGCATTCCAGTATTTGAGGGGCTGCGTCAAAGAAGAGGGGGGTCAACTTATTCTCCAAAGCACCCGAGGGCAGGACAAGAAACAATGGGTGGAAACTCATCAAGGAGAGAAGCAAGCTGAAATTAAGGAAAAACTTCCTAACAGGGAGGACAATTAACCAGTGGAACAGCTTGCCACCAGAAGTTGTGGGTGTCCCATCACTGGAGGTTGTTAAGAAGAGACTGGACCGTGGACTTTTCTGAAATGGTATAAGGTCTTCTGTTTGAGCAGGGGGTTGGACTAGAAGACCTCCAAGGTCCCTTCCAGCTCTATTCTGATTGATTGATTGATTGATTGAAAGCACCAGAAAGCAAGAAAAAAGAAACAATGGATGGAAACGAACCAAGGAGAGGACCAACCTAGAATTAAGGGGAAATTTCTTGACTGTGAGAAGAATTCACCAGTGGAACAGCCTGCCACCAGAAGTCGTGGGTGCTTCATCGTTGGAGGTTTTTTAAAGAAGAGTCTGGACAGTCTCATTTTGTTTTCTAAAGCACCAGAAAGCAAGAAAAAGAAACAATGGATGGAAACTAATCAAGGAGAGAAGCCACCTGGAATTTAGGAGAAACTTCCTAACAGGGAGGACAATTAACCAGTGGGACAGCTTGCCACCAGAAATTATGGGTGCTCCAACACTGGAGGTTTTAAAGAAGAGATTAGACAGTCACTTACCCGAAATAGTATAGGTTCTCCTGCTTGAGCAGGGGGTTGGACTAGAAGACCTCCAAGGTCCCTTCCAGCTCTATTCTGATTGATTCTTTGAGCCTGTCTTGGTGCCTTATGGTTTTGATTCTTATTCACCACACAGAATTCCTTCTGTTAGATCAGTGTTTCTCAACCTTGGCAACTTGAAGATGTCCGGACTTCAATTCCCAGAATTCCCCAGCCAGCATTCGCTGGCTGGGGAATTCTGGGAATTGAAGTCCGGACATCTTCAAGTTGCCAAGGTTGAGAAACAATGTGTTAGATGGATGGCTATATAAGCTTGTTAAATAAATGATTAACTCTGAAAGTTAACAGTGATTTGGAACCCCTTAACCAGAAAAATTATATTTTTGAGTGGAAAACAAATGAATAAATATGTGCAATGCTTATTGGCTTCTTGAATCCGCCACAAATGTAAAACAATCATTTATTTTTTTTGGAGGGGGAAAGAGACGATCTTGGAAGATCAGGTTAGAGCAAATGCATGATTTTAGCCGCAGATTTTAATGGGATAATCATAGACGGAGTGCATGCCAAAAATAACATTGCCAATCCCTTCCAAATCTTTCTTCTTTTATTTTTCTTTTCCTTTTAAAAATGGTTAAGATCATTTCCTGGCTGGCTGGCTGGCTGGCTGGCTGTCAGACACCCTTTAATCCTATTGAAAAAGATTGTTTTCTTTTCAAATTAGATTTATTTGAAAACGGATGTTTCTTCTGTTTAAAAAAAAAAAGGAAAGTCCAGATTTACGCAGGTAACTTAACTGCAAGGAAGAAAAGACAGACAGAAGGACGGGCAGAAAAGGGAAGCAATAAATAGAAGAGAGAGAGAGAAAAAAAACCATAGGTCATAGGTGGTGAATTACTTACCGAGAGGAATCCTGTTAAGGTTTGGGGATTAAGGAATTCTCTAAATTATCAAATCTATTTTTCCCCCCCTCCCTAGAGATGGGAGGCTGATCACGATTAAGTCGAGAAAATCACCTTCGCTAGCCCTTGTTTTGTTTGGAGGGGTCCTGGGTTAGAGGTGAAAATTAGCATTTAAATGGAGACACGTCCTGATGGCACTCAAGGGAGAATTGTTTCATTGCGACCCGACTCGCCAAATGAGGTTATTATTATTTTTATAATATCTCAGGGGGGTTTCCGGGGGGGGGGAACGACACACCAGCTTGATCATTTCTCCCCACAGAGCCTTCCGTGGGAAGGAGGGAGGGGGGATATAAACCTTTGCTCGCTTTTGCATTAAATAAACTATAAGGTTCTGGTCCAAGGTTGTGGGTCTGTGTTGTGTAAAATAGGGGAAGTCGGCATCCAGAATGGTAGCATCACCTCTCGCGATGCTTCTCAAAGAAGAAGGCTAGGGAGGACTTTCGGAGGGCAAGAATCAACGTTTAGGACCTTGTGGTCCATCTCTGCTGGGAGTGGAGGCCTTCCAGAGGACTTGGAATGCAACTCAACTTGACTCCTTTCTCAACTGTAGGAAGTTAGCACCCACCACCCACTCCTAGAAAAATGAAATATCCTGGGAAATATTGAAAAAGGCAGAATATTATATTTTCCCTGGATCAGAAATGGAGAAACGTGTTTTTTAGGCAGGAAACAGGCTCGCTTTTAATAGCCCCCACCTTTGTCAATGGGCCATTCAAAGGCCTGAGAAGGAGGAGAAGAAGGAGAAGGATCTTTTTTTTCTTTTGTTTGACTGATACTTTAAAAACAATTGTCATTTTTAAAAACCATGGTCTGTTTGGGGGAACTTGGTTTAACCTAAGCACAGAGAGAAGCAAGTTAGAACTAAGGAGAACTTTCCAGAGAACAATTAACCAGTGGAACTGCCTGCCTCCAGAAATTGTGGCTTTTTCAGCACGGGAAAAATTGGGCAACCATTTGACCGAGAGGTTATAAGGACACCTGGTTTGGATAGGGGCTGGACTAGAAGACCTCCAAGGGTCCCTTACAGCCCTAGGATTCTATGCCTGCCTGTATATCCCACTAATGGGAAACCAAGCCAAACTCACAAAAGGCCCAATCACAAAATTGAGCCTTCAGTTCCCTTTCAGCTGGAGAACCTGCATGACCGCATGTACGATCTGCATGGTGGCCTAGAGGGTGGAACACTTGGTTCCACCACAAAACCGCATTCAACGAAACCGCTCTCGACGAAACCGCGTAGCTGATGTCATCAAGAGGGCGACAACAGCGCGGAGACAGAAGCACGCTGTAAATGATAAACCTAAAATTAACCCCTAAACCTAAACCTAACCCCCCTAAACCTAATCCTAAACCTAACCCTAACCCTTAACCTAACCCTGAACCTAATCCTAAACCTAACCCTAACCCTTAACCTAACCCTGAACCTAATCCTAAACCTAACCCTAAACCTAACCCTTACCTTAAGTTGAATCGGCTTGCTTTCAAAGCGCTACTTAAAGCGCCCTTCTTTCTCCGCGCTGGCTGTTGTGGATGACATCAGCGACGCGGTTTAATCGGACGCGGCTTAGTCGAGCGCGGTTTTGACGGGTCACGAAACACTCGCCTGACAATCGGGGGACTATGAGTTTGATCCTAGGTAGAGGCTGATTTTTCTCTCTCTGGGCACAATGAGACTATATGTCCCGCGAAAAACTCCGTACTGGCAACACGAAGGGTATCCAGCCAGTAAACACTCAACTCCATTCAGACACTCAGACTCCACCCGCAAGGGATTATGGGGTCGTTAAACAACGAACAAAAACAACAACTTGCATGACTAAAGAGACTATCATGACAGAACCGCCAACGTCGGCAAAATTGTCGCATCCTGAGACAGTAGACGTCGGCAAAATTGTCGCATCCTGAGACAGTAGACGTCGGCAAAATTGTCGCATCCTGAGACAGTAGACGTCGGCAAAATTGTCGCAACCTGAGACACTACACGTCGGCAAAATTGTCGCAACCTGAGACACTAGACGTCGACAAAATTGTCACATCCTGAGACACTAGACGTCGGCAAAATTGTCACATCCTGAGACACTAGACATTGGCAAAATTGTCGCATCCTGAGACACTAGACGTCGACAAAATTGTCACATCCTGAGACACTAGACGTCGGCAAAATTGTCGCATCCTGAGACACTAGACGTCGGCAAAATTGTCACATCCTGAGACACTAGACGTCGGCAAAATTGTCACATCCTGAGACACTAGACGTCGGCAAAATTGTCGCATCCTGAGACACTAGACGTCAACAAAATTGTCGCATCCTGAGACACTAGACGTCGACAAAATTGTCACATCCTGAGACACTAGACGTCGGCAAAATTGTCGCATCCTGAGACACTAGACGTCGACAAAATTGTCACATCCTGAGACACTAGACATCGGCAAAATTGTTGCATCCTCAGACACTAGACGTCGGCAAAATTGTCGCATCCTCAGACACTAGACGTCGGCAAAATTGTCGCATCCTCAGACACTAGACATCGGCAAAATTGTTGCATCCTGACACACTAGACGTTGGCAAAATTGTCGCATCCTGAGACACTAGACATCGGCAAAATTGTCGCATCCTCAGACACTAGACGTCGGCAAAATTGTCGCATCCTCAGACACTAGACGTCGGCAAAATTGTCGCATCGTCAGACACTACACGTCGGCAAAATTGTCGCATCCTCAGACACTAGACGTCGGCAAAATTGTCGCTTCCTGAGACACTAATCGTCTACCCTGTCTGTCTTGGGAAAGGAAACTTTTCCTACAATTTTGCCTACCAAAAGCACGCTGCTAATGATACTGTCTGTGGGTTAATTATAGGAAAGGCGGGGTGCGGGTGGGGAGCCCTCCCACGACGTTGCTTTTAAAACGGGGGTCCCCCCCCATAAGTAATTCAACACTAAAACCTCCAGGCCCTGTTCTTTTTTCCCCCTTCCCCCCCCCATGGAACTTTATTATAGGGCATTAAAGCAGCCCCTTCCGCACTTATCTAAATCTTTAATTAGTTCTATAATATACCGATGATATCGGGCCTAATTAAATTTATATAGATAAAGGGCAATGAGATTCGAACTAACTGAGCTGGAAAGTACATATTAAACAGCAAATTTAATGGTTCACGCCGATAAGTGCAATTCCCCCCCCCCCCGCACAAAACCCCAAATTCAATTTGGGGAGGGGGGGGGGCTTGTGTTCAAATTGATTTTGCAATGTGCAAATCACGGCAGGGGAGGGGAGGGCTTGTTCACATATCAGGAACAGTGCTAATCCACCCTATTTAAACACCCCTTATTAAGGCTCGGATACTGCGTCGGAATCGGGGAGGGCCCCCCCACTGCAATTTGCTTTAAAAAAAAAAAAGGCAGAAATTGTCCAAGTCGGTTGCCGGATTTATAAAGGATATTAAGTGATTTTCGCTCCCTGCAAAAAAAAAAAAGAGAGAGAGAGAGGGGAGGGAGGGAGAATATTAACACCGAGTCTGCGGGGAAAGAGAGAAGTCAGCACTTTTGCGTGCCAGTCAGCAGAAAAAAAACGTAACGCAGTTTTCGCTTCCCCCGCTGGGAACGAGGGACTTAGGCCTCCGCAGAGAACGGGGATCGTTCGGGAGTTGTACCCGAGGGCCGGATGCTGGAACAACCGCCAAACGCGATTGTCTACGTCTGCTCTAATCTGCTAAGCATGGGCCACTTGCAGTGGCTAACTTTGTACAAGACTTTTATTGTGGCCGACAGGAAGAGAATGTATTTGTAGTCCAGGGTGGAAGTATAGCGTCCTTGGTACTCTGTGGGCTTGGTAGTTTTCTTGCAGACGTTTCATCACCCAATGAGGTAGCATCATCAGTGCTAGAAGGGAGGGGATGTGGGAAGTGGAGAAGAAGGAGAGGAGGAGGAAGAATATGAGGTCCTTTGTACTGTCTGAGTGTGATAGTTTTCTTGCAGACCTTTCATGACCTAGCAAGGTAACATCATCAGTGCTGGAAGAAAGGGGGATTTGTGGAAAGAGGAGGATGAGGAGGAGTGTGGGGTCCTTGGTTCTCTCTGAATTTGGTTGCTTTCTTGAAGACGTTTCATGATCCGATGGGGGAACATCTTCAGTGTTAGAAGGGAGTGGGGTTTGTGGTGTGGAGGAGGAGAAAGAGAAGAAGAAAAGGAAGAAGGAAGGAGAAGGAATGATGGCAAATGAGGAGGAGGAGGAAAAGGGAAGAGGAAGAGAACTGTGAGGTCCTTGGTGCTCTCTGAGCTTGGTGGTTTTCTTGCAGATATTTCATGACCCAACTAGGTAACATTATCAGCACTAGAAGGAAATGGGATTTGGGGAGTGGAGGAGAAGGGAGAAGGGGACAAGGAGGAAGAAGAAAAGGAAGAGGAGTGGCAAGAGGAGGAGGAGAACTGTGGAGTCCTTGGTGCTCTCTGAGCTTCGTGGTTTTCTTGCAGATATTTCATGACCCAACTAGGTAACATTATCAGCACTAGAAGGAAATGGGATTTGGGGAGTGGAGGAGAAGGGAGAAGGGGACAAGGAGGAAGAAGAAAAGGAAGAGGAGTGGCAAGAGGAGGAGGAGAATTGTGGAGTCCTTGGTGCTCTCTGAGCTTTGTGGTTTTCTTGCAGATGTTTCATGACCAAACTAGGTAACATCATCAGTGCTAAATGGGAGTGGGGTTTTTAAGTGGAGATGAAGGAGAAGGCAGAAGGGAACGGAAGAGGAAGATGAGAAGAACTGTGGATTCCTGGGTGCTCTCTGAGCTTGGCTGTTTTCTTGCAGATGTTTCATGACCCAACTAGGTAACATCATCAGAGCTAGAAGGGAGTGGGGTTTGCTCTTTGTTTATGTACAAGTAGTACACCCTGCCGGTGTTAGTGGGAGTGTTTTTAGAGGTCCCTTGAGTCAGGTATGGATTACTGTTTGCTTGTTTGTCTGAGTTGGTAGTTCCTTGATTGGGGTGTCGTTTGCTACTTGGCTGTTGTCTAGTATTAATCTTGGTGCTTATTTGCCATTGACTGTTGATCATTTAGCTTTTTGAGTTGCCTCTTCTGAATGGTATGTAGACATTGTGGATCTCTGTGCCTGTTGATGGCTGATTTCTCTGAGTGCCAGGCTTCCAGGAATTCTCTACGTAGTTTTGGGGACTTGGCTTGGTCTGATTCTCCAAAGCACCTGAAGGCAGGACAAAAAGTAACGGGTGGAAACTAACTGGAGAGAAAACCAACCTAGGAGAAATTTCCCGACAGTGAGAACAATCAATCAGTGGAACGACTTGCCTGCAGAAGTTGTGAGCGCTCCAACACTGGAGGTTTTTAAAAAGAGACTGGCTTGCCATTTGTCTGAAACGACACAGGGTCTCCTGCCTGAGCAGAGGGTTGGACTAGAAGACCTCCAAGGTCCCTTCCAACTCTGGTCTAAGAGGCTCAAAATTTCCCTAGTGAAACTGTGATTGTGTCTGTCTGTCTGTCTGTCCTTCCATTAAGGAGTTTTCATCTGACTGCTAGTTGGTGTTTACGGATGCGCTCAGCTAGACGTCCGCCTGTTTGTCGTACCCGGTGGATGCCGCATTCCTCACACCGTAAATTGTAGACGAGTTACCATCTAATCAACACTGCAGGGACCACAACTTCTAAGCTGTGCCAGCTGGAAAACCTGGCATCGACAGCCTCAAAGCAGCTGAAGGGTAGCCAAATGTGGGGTCGGCTCGAAGCCCAAAGACTCGCCACGGGCCTGCAGGAACTGACCCCGTCTGATGGCTAATCCCGTTCCCGGTAAATGGGACTGAAGGAAGGGAAAGGATCGACGGCTGAAATGCAAAACTGGAGAGGAAGTGGCTAAATGGACTGCGAGCGGGGATTTATTGGACAAATAGCAATAGCAATAGCAGTGGACTTATATACCGCTTCATTGGGCTTTCAGCCCTCTCTAAGCGGTTTACAGAGAGTCAGCCTATTGCCCCCAACAATCTGGGTCCTCATTTCACCCACCTCGGAAGGATGGAAGGCTGAGTCAACCCTGAGCTGGTGGGATTTGAACCGCTGAACTGCTGATCTAGCAGTAGCCTGCAGTGCTGCATTTAACCACTGCGCCACCTTGGCTCTTTATTGGACAAAGGCTGTCTGAGACGCAAATTTGCGTGAAACTCCAATCAGATTTAAGCTCGCGCCGTCGCCATGCCACAAACAGTCTATCCCCGCAACATAATGGCACGCATGAGCCATTTCTGAGGGCACGTGAGGCATTGCCGTGTCAGCTGCAGTGCGCATGTGTGCACTGGCCAGCTGATTTTCGGCTATTTTTTGCTCTCCGGAGGCTTCCCTGAAGCCTTCGGAGGGAGAAAAACGGCCCAACGGGCAACCTGGGAGTCCATTCCCAAACTTCCGGTTTGCGTATTGAGCTGTTTTTCGCCCTCCCCAGCCTCCTAGAAAGTGTCTGGAGCCTGGGGAGGGCGGAAAACAGGCCTACTGGAAGTCGGAAAACGGGCCATTTCCAGCCTCCAGAGGGTCTCTGGGGTGGGAGGAGGCAGTTTTCGCCCTCCCCAGGTTCCGAGAAAGCCGTGTGCGCATGCGCGGGGCAGCGGCTGTGAGCGTCAGAGGGGATGTGCAGGAGGCACAGCGCGGGGGAGGTGACGACGACATTAAACAATGCTTTTGGCACCCAAGGCAAACAAGGTTTGCCATCACTGGTCTATCTGGTAGAGGAGTGTTTCCCAACCTTGGCGACTTGACGTTCTGTGGACTTCAACTCCCAGAATCCCCCAGCCAGCACAGTTGGCTGGGGAATTCTGGGAGTTGAAGTCCACGGGACTTCAAGTCGCCAAGGTTGAGAAACACTGGGGTTGAGCAACTGCTCCCAAACTTTGGGGGGACAAGGTTCCGTGAAGAGAGGTTTTCCCATGGACCCGAGTGGTCGTGGTTCTGCCTGCTGCCTGTATCCCGCAGATGGGACTTCGCCTGGTCTCTGGCATGCTGGTAGCAGACCACGGACTGGGGGGGGGGGGGGTTAGGGACCCCTGAGGTAGAGCGATGCAGATGTATTGCTGGCTATTGTGTAGAGCACACGGCACCAGGAACCGGTTGTGTGGAGAAAGGTTTTCCGGGGACCGGAGGGGGTTGTGGTTTTGCGTGCTGCCGCCTGCACACTGTAGGTGGGGCTTGGCTTGTTTGCGCAGCCTTGGGTCTGGTGTGCCGCAGCACAGGACGGGTCCGCGGACTGGGGGTTGGGAACCTCTGGTATAGAAGGATTTCCTCGCGTAGCCCATCTTGCTTTCCTGACTCACCACTCTCCTCTCTCGCTCTCCTTGCTCCTTTCTCTCTCTTCTTGTTCCTCTCTCCTCTCTTTCTTTCTTGCCTCTCTTCTTTTTCCTTTCTTGCTCCTCTCTTCCCTCTTCCTTCTCTTCCCTCTTCTTTCTTTCTTTTCTCATTCCTCTATCCTCTCTCTCTTCTTTCTTGTCTCTCTTCTTTCTTGCTCCTCTCCTCTCTCTCTTTCTTTTTCTTTTTTTCTTTTCCCCCCTTCCTTCCTCTTTTGTTCCTCTCTCCTCTCTCTCTTTTCTCCTCTCCCTTCCTCTCTCTCTTCTTTTTCCTTTCTCCTCTCCTTTCTCCTTTCTTTTTTCTCCTGTCTCTTCTTTCTCTTGTCTCTTCTTTCTTGTCTCTCTTGTCTCTCCCTTCTCCTCTCTTCTTTCTCCTCTCTTCTTTCTCCTCTCTTCATTCTTTCTTTTTTCTTTCCTTCCTTCCTCTTTTGTTTCTCTCTCTTCTTTCTCATCCTCTCTCTCTTCTTCTTCCTTTCTCTTCTCTCCTTTCTTTTTTCTCCTGTCTCTTCCTCTCTTCTTTCTTTTTCTTTCCTTTCTTCCTCTTTTGTTCCTCTCTCCTCTCTCTCCTTTCTCTTCCTCTCTCTCTTCTTTCTCCTGTCTCTCTTCTGTCTCCTCTCTCGTCTTTCTTCTCTCTCCTTTCTCCTCTCTCTTCCTCTCTCTCTCCTTTCTCTTCTCTTCTTTCTCCTGTCTCCCTTCTTCCCCTTTTCTTTCTCTTCTCTCTCTTCTTTCTCCTCTCTCTCCATTTTTCCTGCCCTGTGCCAACGCTCAAGATGCCAGTTCTGCGGTCTCTGTTAGCGGCAATTATTTATTCTCATTTCGAAGGTTTGTAGCATCTGAGCAAAGGAGAAAGTGAGAAAGGGAGGGTGCGCACACGTCGGGACCACACATCTGATGTGTGAAATTTCAGGGCGTTCCCATCAGGCGGCCCACAGATGCCTCTTGCAAGGTTCCTCCGAGAGTCTCCATCTGGCAGATATGCTAATCCGGAGACAGGAATTAAGCGCTTACCCTGCGCAGCACCGGGATGCGGGGTTTTTAACGCTTCTTTTACTAACAAGGAGGTTTCAAAGGAATAATACTCTTCTGCAGGGGGCAAGATTCAGCGCTTTACAAGCAGTCCTCGACTTACAACAGTTCGCTTAGTGACCGCCCCAAATTACGGTGCTGAAAAAAGTAACTTATGACCGCTTTTCTCACTCTTACGACTGTTGCAGGATCCGCTCGATCAAATAATCAAAATTCAGCTTTGCTGGCTGAGGAATTCTGGGAGTTGAAGTCCACAAGTCTTCAAGTTGCCAAGACTGGGAGGCCCCTGGCCTGGATTGCTAAGTGCCTGGCCTACCAAAAACCTGATTAACCTCGCTTGGTTTTCCGAGCAAATATATCTGGAAGCAGTTTGCCACGGTCTCCTTCCCAGGTGATTTCTTTTAACCTTCCGGTGCCATGGTGGGATGTCTAACTGGCTTCCGATCCAAGCATTAACTATCTTGCAAACCCATTTAATTTCTCTCCCCATACAAGATGAGTAGAAGACGAGGTAGAACTTTCAGGATGTGGACCCCCCTAAGATCCGAAGTTCTTCTCCTCCACTCTCTATTTGACCCACTTTGGGGCTGCGTGTGGACATCCGTGTAGGTCGTTAATGGGCGTGTAGTAGCACACGGCAGCAGATCTCTCTGTGTGTAGAGAGATACTCTCTCCCTTCTGGCCTCTAGGCTGTTCAGATGATGGACCACCGATTCAGTCCCCGTTGGAAGAGCTGCGACACAAGTCCCAAGGACTTTCTTCTTTCTCTGGCCTTCAGGTTTCTTGGTCCAGCTGGACACTTTCATTTCATTTCATTTCATTTATTGAATTTCTATGCTGCCCAATCCTGGAGAATTCCGGGTGGCTTAGAGAAATGAAAAAAAGAATTAAAAAGAATTATTAAAACATGGGGCACAACAAGTTAAAAAGGAACACAACAGACACCCAATCGGACGGGGCTGGGCCACCATCAAGGGGTCAACAGCTCCAGGTCTGCTGGAAAAGCCAGGTTTGAATGGCTTTGCGAAAGGCCATGAGAGTGGGCAGGGCCCGGATCTCCGGGGGCAACTCATTCCATAGGGCCGCAGCGGCAACAGAGAATCAGTCCATCCAAAAGCAGGGATGATGACCTGTGGCTGGGAGCATCGAACGGAAAGCTTCATGGCGCACCGAAAGGGATTTATGGAAATGAAGGATCAATCTGCCCAATTTATAAGCCTTCTTTGGCAGGGAGGGACAACCCGAAAATATGTGTGTTGTGATCTCAGGCTTCGCCGAAGCTAATGAGGGAGAGATTTTTGTTCGTTCTACAAGCGGTTGTACAAATTCTGGATCAACCCCAACTGGGCTGGGTTCAAAATCCCTTCCGTGTTTTCCCATCGGTTGGCCTCCAACGAGCCTCCCTCTCGGGGTGTTTTTGGCTCCAATGTAACGCAGCTTGCCAGCTGTGGGTTTGCCAACGCTCTTGCCAAGTGCCCAATCTCGGAGTGTGACAAGCCAGGATGGGTACTTGGACAAGCCTGGGTGGCTACTTGAAATCCCTGATTGCTTCGTTAGTGGCCTAAGCAGTGGGAAAGCGAGCAGCTCAGCAGCCAAAGGAGGGCAGCCCACCCTTGAGTAGGAGAATAACAGAGTTGGAAAGGACCTGGGAGGTCTTCTAGTCTGACCCTCTGTCCAAGCAGACCTTGCCACTTCTCCAAGCAAAGTCAACGGGGGGAGTCAGATTCGCTTAACAACTGGGTTACCAGCTTAACAGCTGCGGTGATTCGCTGAACAACGGGGGCAAGAAAGCTCACGACAACGATGTCCGTTCGTTGTGTTCGAAGAGGACCTTGACGCTTAACAGGGGGTGGGCTGCCCACGGTGTGTCCGCAGGGGGCTGGTAAGGCCTCGATAGGCACTAAATGTTCTGCCCCATGTCGGGCAGAGCTGTGCGGGCACCACTGTGGCAGCATTTGCAACTCTGGCTTTGCGGAGTGCTGGCTTCTCTCGTGCTACGGTTGCCCTTCTGTCCTCGGATGTCTGACAGCCTTGGTGGACCAGCGTGTGCCATGTCGATGGGCCTTGTGCCAGGGTTTCCCGGGAGGAAGTGTCGATATCCAGGGACTTGAAGGAGGCTTTCAACGTGTCTTTGCATCGCCTTCCTTTGTCCCCCGTGCGACCGCTTTCCTTAAGACGTGAGCTACCATAGAGGAGCAGTTTGGGGATACGGTGGTCTTGGCATCCTGGCAACACGGCCTGCCCAGCGTGTCTGGGCATTCATCGGCAGGGTGTGAATGGATGGCAGGCCTGCTCTGGAGAGGAACTTCTGTGCCTGGCACCTTGTCCTGCCACCGGATCCTCAGAATGCCACGGAGGTAGTTAACATTAAGTATAAAATGAGCAAATGGATTGGAAAATGTATAAATTTTTATAAAATGTATAAATTATCTGTGAGAGGGATTTTGGAGTCCTAGTGGACAACCACTTAAATAGGAGCCAGCCGTGGGCAGCAGCTGCCAAAAAGGCCAACACGGTTCTAGGCTGCATCAACAGAGGGAGAGAATCAAGATTACGTGAAGGGTTAATACCACTTTATAAGGCCTTGATAATTGAAGAATAAAGATGAATCGGAATATTATAAGATCTGGGATAAATTTTATCGATGGTTGGAATATAATAGGGAAAGCCCCAAATAGGCAAGGGCTAAGATTCATAGAATGGAGACTAGAATTATAAATGGATAGAATCAAGATCACACGAAGGGTTAATACCACTTTATAAAGCCTTGGTAAGGCCACACTTGGAATCCTGCATCCAGTTTTGGTCGCCACGATGTAGAGACTTTAGAAAGAGTGCAGAGAAGAGCAACAAAGATAATTAGGGGACTGGAGACTAAAACATATGATGAACGGTTGCAGGAACTGGGTATGTCTAGTTTAATGAAAAGAAGGACTAAGGGAGACATGATAGCAGTCTTCCAATACCTCAGGGGTTGCCACAAAGAAGAGGGAGTCAAGCTATTCTCCAAGGCACCTGAGGGTAGAACAAGAAGCAATGGGTGGAAACTAATCAAGGTGAGAAGCAACTTAGAACTGCCCACCCAGTCACGTGACCACCCAGCTAGTCATTAGGCAGATCATATTAGTGGTCCGTGGGATTTAACATGATGAATTGAGTGGTCCGAAAGGTTGGGGACATCTGCGTTAGGCAACCCATCACACATGGATTTAATCTGACCCACTGCCTAAAACCTAGGGGTGGGGGGAGAAACGAGGGTAGACCCCAGGAAAACAGAGGGTGAGTGGGGGGGGGGGGGTTTCAGGCTTAATCCATCACAATTGGAGCTCATTGGTGTTTTTTTTTTTAAGCATAGGATTCATGCTAATTAATGCTGTGCTAAGATCAGAGTTGCATAGAAACAGCGGGGAGGACCACAAACAGTGGGGTGGGAGGGAAATTACATCGGAGACTATTTAGGGAGCCAAGTTCTTAATTGCCAATGAAATAATACTGCTTTTCCTTTCTTTTTTGGTCGGGAACATAAAGCAGGATCCAAGCCGACCTCATTAAAATGAGGTTTAAGCTTGTCGGGCCTTTTAGCCTCCAATGGGCTTAGCATATTTCAATGATTGTTCTTTTTTCCCCCCTGAAGCTGGCCTGAATATTGACGTCCTCAACAGAGCTGGCTTCAGATCCTTCTCCGATCAAAAGGGATCACAGAATAACAGAGCTGGAAGGGAACTTGGAGGCCTTCTAGTCCAACCCCCTGCTCAAGCAAGAAACCCTCGACCATCCCAGATAAATAGCTGCCCAATCTCTTCTTGAAAAACGTCCAGTGTTGGAGCACCTATAATTTCCGGTGGTGAGCTGTTCCACTGGTTAATTGTTCTCACTGTCGGGAAATTTCTCCTTAATTAGAAAACAAGAGGAAGAAGAGGGAAGGAAGAGATAAGGAGAGGAGAGTGGAAGGGAGAGAAAGAGAAGGAGAGAGGGTAGGAAGGGGAAGAGGAAAAGTAGGAGTAGGGGAGAGGTAAGGGAAGAAGGAAGGGGAAGGAGAGGAGGGAAGGAAGGAAGAGATAAGGAGAGGAGAGTGGAAGGGAGAGAAAGAGAAGGAGAGAGGGTAGGAAGGGGAAGAGGAAGAGTAGGAGTAAGGGAGAGGTAAGGGAAGAAGGAAGGGGAAGGAGAGGAGGGTGGAAGAGAGAGGAAGAGAAAGAGAGAGGGTAGGAAGGGGAAGAGGAAGAGTAGGAATAAGGGAGAGGCAAGGGAAGAAGGAAGGGGAAGGAGAGGAGGGAAGGAAGGAAGAGGTAAGGAGGGGAGGATGGAAGGAAGAGAAAGAGGAGAGAGAGTAGGAAGGGGAAGAGGAAGAGTAGGAATAAGGGAGAGGTAAGGGAAGAAGGGGAAGGAGAGCAGGAAGGAAGAAAGGAGAGAAGGGAGGGAGAAAAGAAAGGAAAAATTAAGGTGGTGTTATAACAGGCGGAAGGGATGGTAAATAAAGCAACCCAAATTGTATATTATAATCTTTTAAATGGAACGACAAATGTATATGAATGACAAATGTAAAGAAGAATAGCAACTATGTTAATGTATACTTATAATTGTACGCAAGAGAATAAAAGATAAAGAACTTTTCAGCATAGGAAATTTCTCCTTAATTCTAGGTTGTTGGATATTTTTCCTGATTTTTGAACTTTTATCCAAAGGATGCTTGCCTCGTGCTAATATTCTTTTAATACCAATCCTTATCGGACCAGGATTTCACCATTATTCAACAACAGGACAAGAGGAGGATTTTGCAGTAAATTTCCCCTAGAAAATATCTAGAAAATCTAGAAAATACAGTATCCAACAAGCCATGGCAACAGAACCGGTAGTGAAAAATTCTGAATCCCTACAGGATAATAGCTTTATAGATAGTCCTTGACTTACAACAGTTCATTTAGTGACGGTTCAAAGTTACGCTGGCACGGGAAAAAGTGACTAGTGACCGTTTTCCACACTTACGACCGTGGCAGCATCCCTGTGGTCACATGATCAAAGTTCAGACACCTGGCAACTGACTCGTATTTACGACGGTCACAGTGTCCCGAGGTCACGCGACCCCCTTTTACGACCTTCCAACAAGCAGTCTCGACGGGGACGCCCTCTGTGCTCAACGACCCTGTTTCTATCTTAACGACTGCAGCGATTCACTCAATAACTGTCGGAGGAAAGGTCGTAAAACGGGGCAAATCTCCCTCAACAACCATCTCGCTTAGAGACAGGAATTTGGGGCTCCGTTGTGGTCGTAAGCCGAGGACTACCTGTGTTTTGTTCCCTTTTACGAGTTGAAAGAAAATGAGTTGCTCTCACCTAAAAAACACAGCCCACATTGCAACTCTGAAGTCTCGTTTTTCTGGGCATGTCATATCTTCGAATGGTCACTAAATTTAGGTATTTAGGTATTTATTGGGATTTATATGCCGCCCTTTTCCCTGAGGGGACTCAGGGCGGCTTACAACCACAAGGAAGGGGAGGTGCAAGGTCAAAACGAAACAATATGTGAACAACAGAAAAGTAATAAAAACCCAACTTTCATTCAACAGTCAAACACTCGGGCGGGTAATTAGGAGCCTATCCCCAGGCCTGCTGGGAGAGCCAGATCTTGAGGGCTGCGCGGAAGGTCTGGATGGTGGTGAGGGTGCGGATCTCCATGGGGAGCTCGTTCCACAGGGTCGGGGCAGCAACAGAAAAGGCTCTCCTCCGCGTGGTCGCCAGTCGGTATTGACTGGCGGATGGGATTCGGAGGAGGCCCAGCCTGTGCGATCTAATTGGTCGATGACCAGTCATAAGTCAAGGACTACCTGTATAGCCCTCCCCCTCCTCTTTATTTCTCTCATAGCAACCATGTGAGGTAGGCGGTGGGGCAGCCCTAAACCCATCTGCAAAGCTTCCAAAATTAACAGCTAAATAATATGTTCTCTGGGATAACCACTGTGGTTTGGCCTGACACATGCCAATTTCTCTCACCCTGAGAAACTTAAAGGACAGCTGGACTTCAACTCCCAGAATCCCATAGCCATGCTTGGGTAGGGAGTTGAAGTCCACCCGTCTTAAAGCATGCGTCAGGCCTGCAGCTATCTTGTCTTTTGGGATCTTAGGCCTGCCACACTTTCTATTATTCTACTAGGCATTTTCTATGGTGGGAAAATGGGAAGCGGGGATTGTACAGAGTTAGATGAAACGTAGCCATAACAACATTCTTTCTAGAAAGCCAAGGTCATCCTTTGTCTCTGTACCTCTGCACCTGGCCGGAACTGGATGGGTGGAACTGCCAGCATGGCAGGGGGACATTGGACCATGGGATGGACTTGTGGGTGTGGGGGGCAAGATCTTGAACTTTCAACTGGGTGGGGGAAACCGGGAAGCTTTCAGATTCGGGTTTTCCCAGACGTGCCAACATGGCTCTCCTAATAAATTGGAACTTTGAGCAATACTTTTCCTTGGACTCTGATTTACTTTTGGATGCTATTTGGAACGCTAACATGATGCAGGATGGGGAATTCTGGGAGTTGAAGTCCACCCATCGTAAAGTCACTCAAGTGGAGAAAACCTACACTAATCTATGTAGATGATTTACAGATCGCAACATCGGGGTTTACAAAGCACCCCACTCACAAATAAAGCTCATGATAGGCTATACAATCTAGACCTTTTTTTAGGGGGGGGAATCTCATCCACACTTGTGCCAATTTTGTTAACCTTTATGCGGTTTTCGGGTTAGAACATGGAGCCGAGCATTGGCAAAATTGCCAGAATAAAACATCTCTGTGTTCAGGATGAAAATAAGAACTCGCCCTTCCTGTCTTGCTCATCTTACATATTTGGGACCAATCGAAATATACAACTTGATTGTGAATTCCATGGAGAAAAAATATATATATGAAATTACGAAGTCTCTGACTCTTGCTTGGCGTGGCCACTAGATGGCAGCCTTGCATTGCCAAAGCGCCACTGTCTGTTATATTGTGGTACTGTCAAAACAGTTTTGTTAAAAATGGAGGTGGATAATTCTATCTATCCATCCATTCATCTCTATCTTTTTTCATTGTCAACCATGCTTTTTTTTAAAAAAAAAAAGTTTAAGTTCCTGCCATCCTAAAATAAAGGTTAAAAAAAAGCCACATTGGAAGTTTACAGAGCATAAATCCACAATAAAACAAATCTATCTATCTATCTATCTATCTATCTATCTATCTATCTATCTATCTATCTATCTATCATCTATCTATCTATCATCTATCTATGTATCTATGTATCTATCTATCATCTATCTATGTATCTATGTATCTATGTATCTATGTATCTATGTATCTATCTATCATCTATCTATCTATCATCTATCTATGTATCTATGTATCTATCTATCATCTATCTATGTATCTATGTATCTATGTATCTATGTATCTATCTATCGTCTATCTATCTATCTATCTATCTATCTATCTATCTATCATCTATCTATCTATCATCTATCTATGTATCTATGTATCTATCTATCATCTATCTATGTATCTATGTATCTATGTATCTATGTATCTATGTATCTATGTATCTATGTATCTATGTATCTATCTATCTATCTATCTATCTATCTATCTATCTATCTATCTATCTATCATCTATCTATCTATCATCTATCTATGTATCTATGTATCTATCTATCTATCTATCTATCTATCTATCTATCTATCATCTATCTATCTATCTATCTATCTATCTATCTATCTATCATCTATCTATCTATCATCTATCTATGTATCTATGTATCTATCTATCATCTATCTATGTATCTATGTATCTATGTATCTATGTATCTATGTATCTATGTATCTATCTATCTATCTATCTATCTATCTATCTATCTATCTATCTATCTATCTATCTATCTATCATCTATCTATCATCTATCTATCTATCTATCTATCTATCTATCTATCTATCTATCTATCTATCTATCATCTATCTATCTATCATCTATCTATGTATCTATGTATCTATGTATCTATGTATCTATGTATCTATCTATCTATCTATCTATCATCTATCTATGTATCTATGTATCTATGTATCTATCTATCTATCTATCTATCTATCTATCTATCTATCATCTATCTATCTATCTATCTATCTATCTATCTATCTATCTATCTATCTATCTATCTATCTATCTATCTATCTATCATTTGTTTATACCTCCCTTTTTGCATTTGTTTTGTTAATCAGCTGTGGTTTTCTTTTAAGGGTACAGTGTTTCCCCCACTAACCTTGTATTAAAATAAAGTTTCAATTGTTTTTAAACAAAGATTTAAAAAAAACATTTGGCAGAAGAGCTCAAAAGATGGAGCAGGAGGAAGCGGAGATGCCCATGTCAAGAGTCAACCAGCTTAGCCCATCTGGGTACATGGACGACCTAACTTTGCTTTTGAAATGTTTTAATTCGCACCATTTAGAAATGTTTTCCTCTTTATCTTTCTATGATCCGTAAGCAGTGGTGGGATTCAGCCGGTTCGAACGAACCGATTGTTAAATTTCTGGCTGGCCCCGACCCTTCCTGCACTGCCCCTCCCAGGAGTCCCCACACACCCCATTTTTACTCCCAGGAGGCTGCAGGGAGGCCTACTAGGCTCAAAACAGGGCGCGCATGTGCGAGGTAGCCTCCCCGGGATGCGTTTTTGGTGCCAGGGGGCTGCAGGGGGCCGAGTGCTGCCTGTCACCCTGGCCACACCGACCATGGCCACGCCCATCCAGCTGGTCATTAGGCCAGAGAACTGGTTGTTAAATTATTTGAATCCCACCACTGTCCATAAGCCACCTGCAGTCTCTTTACTGGGGGGCATATAAATTTTGTGTGTGTGTGTGTGTGTGTGTGTGTGTGTGTGTGTGTGTTGCAATTGTGCTGATAAATAAATAAAGGGAGACTAGAATAGATCTATTTCAAGCTGTTTAGCTCTCATCAGCTAGCCATACCCTTACTGGGATTCGAACCTGTGCTGTATTACATATTAGGCAGTTGTGTTAACCACTCCTCCTTTATCAGCTTTATCATACACACACACACACACACACACACACACACACACACACACACACACACACTGTGTGTGTGTGTGTGTGTGTGTGTGTATTGTGTCACAACCCCTGGTATGCCCAAATATGAGAGGGAGCATACTGCTTCCCTTTTCTGTCTATCGGCTCACTCCAGGAGCCACCCAGGCAGAAAGCAATTTTTTTATGTTGCCTTGTTACATTTGTGTTGCAATATATATATATAGTCCTCCAGTGTGTCGATGCCCACCAACAATATCTGGCCTAATTTAGTTAACAATTGGGGGGATAGCGGGGGAGAGGGAGAGGGAGAAAGAGAGAGAGAGAGAGAGAGAGAGAGGGAGAGAGAGAAAGAAAGAAAGAGAAAGGAAGAAAGAAAATCATTCCGAAAGGAAAGGATCGGGTTTGAGGACGCTATCCCGAGGAGAATTGGCCACGGAGGTCCCTGTGCTGCATTGCGGCTGTGCAATTTCCCGGCGTTGTCGATGTTGGCAGGACTAGGCCTGAGTCGATAACAAGATTATTCCCCATACCAGGGTCCCAATAATTGAAGTTGTGAGTGGGCTCTGTTCTTCACCCATCTAATTTGGGGAGGGTGGGGAGGAAAAAGGGAGAAAGGGGGGAAGGGAGACACAGGATTATGGGAGTATCCCTTTCTCGGCAGGTGGGATGGGGGCGTAGGGTGGGTGCAACGAAGCATAAAAGCTTTTTTTGTGTGTGTGGGGGGTCCAGACGGATTTGGGTCCTTGACCGTATACACACACACACACAGACACACACACACACACACACACACACACAAACCGCTCTCGAAATACGCTTATGAATATTTCATTTATTCAGCTGTCCACTCCTGAAACAACTAATGTCAAGATTAAAGAGACAATCAGCCGGAAAGGAGAAAAGGGCTGGCGCATCGTGTATCTGTTTGCAAAATCAATGCACATCTTAACGCTGGATTCCATTAACCCCGCCGCCAATCTTTGGACCGTGCCAAATGACTCCAGAATTAGGTCGGGATAAATAGACTAAACCGAGTTTTGACCCGCCCCCAGCCCCAGCCTGCCGGGGTAGGATTTGCAGCATTAAGCAACCCCCCCTGTTTGCTGGTTAGGGACCTGGTGGGGGTGGAGGTTTCCCCCTCCATCAGCATCAGCCGGAGAAAAGGGCATCGGAGTGGCCTGCAAGCCGTCGCTTCCTATTTGACCATCCGGATGGCTCAAGTAAGGGCAGCTAAGGCAGCCAATCACCAGGAGACAGTGAATTCTAATCCTGCCTTAGGCATGAAAGCTGACAGGGTGACTTTAGTCCGATCACCAGGAGACAGTGAGTTCTAGTCCTGCCTTAGGCATGAAAGCCAGCTGGGTGACTTTAGTACGATCACCAGGAGACGGTGAGTTCTAGTCCTGCCTTAGGCATGAAAGCCAGCTGGGTGACTTTAGTCTGATCACCAGGAGACGGTGAGTTCTAGTCCTGCCTTAGGCATGAAAGCCAGCTGGGTGACTTTAGTCTGATCACCAGGAGACGGTGAGTTCTAGTCCTGCCTTAGGCATGAAAGCCAGCTGGGTGACTTTAGTCTGATCACCAGGAGACGGTGAGTTCTAGTCCTGCCTTAGGCATGAAAGCCAGCTGGGTGACTTTAGTCTGATCACCAGGAGACGGTGAGTTCTAGTCCTGCCTTAGGCATGAAAGCTGACTGGGTGACTTTAGTCCGATCACCAGGAGACAGTGAGTTCTAGTCCTGCCTTAGTCATGAAAGTTGACTGGGTGACTTTAGTCTGATCACCAGGAGACGGTGAGTTCTAGTCCTGCCTTAGTCATGAAAGCTGACTGGGTGACTTTAGTCTGATCACCAGGAGACGGTGAGTTCTAGTCCTGCCTTAGGCATGAAAGCTGACAGGGTGACTTTAGTCCAATCACCAGGAGACAATGAGTTCTAGTCCTGCCTTAGACATGAAAGCCAACTGGGTGACTTTGAGCCAATCATCAGGGGACTGTGAGTTCTAGACATGAAAGTCGTTAGGGTGACCCTGGGCCAATCACGAGGAGATTGTGAATTCTAGTCCTGCTTTAGGCATGAAAGCCAGCTGGATGACTTTAATCTGATCACCAGGAGATGGTGAGTTCTAGTCCTGCCTTAGGCATGAAAGCCAGCTGATTGACTTTGGGCCAATTACTAGGAGCCCGTGAGTTCTAGTCCTCCCTGGGAAATTCGGGCACTTGGCCAATGGTATGTATTTACAACAGGTCACATGATCACCGTTTGTAGTCTTCCCTGCAGATTCTTGACAAGCAAAGTCAATGGGGGAAGCCAGATGCGCTTAACGAGTCACTTAACGACGGCAGCCATTCGCTTAACAACTGTGGACCAAAAACAGTCATAAAATGGGGCAGAACTCAACTGCCTCGCTTAAGACAGGAAAATGTGGGGCTCCACTCAGATCGGACGTTTAGAACTGCCCATATCCCACCCAGATGTTTGCCCCGAAGCCCCCAACCCCACCCTCCTTCCTCCCACCTTGCAAAGTCCAGATCAGCCTCTCGGGACATGGTGATGTTAGTCAGGTTCTGCTGAAGGATGAAGATGTTTCGGCACATCTTCTTAATGCCGGACTCACTGATGCGCTTGAAGTACTGAGCCCCGTTGATGAGAATGCAGGAAATTAAATGACCCAAACCTGGACCAGAGAGAGAAATTTCAGGTCAGGAGGAAGAAATGGTTGCAATTCCATCTTTGTCATTTAATGCTCCCGTAATCCCTCGCAGAGTGGACTGGATGGAGCTCGTTAGGAATATAATTCGAACGGTTGGGTTGGCAATATATAAATCATGTAACAATGCTGTACCTGTTTCTTTAAAGCATACTGTAAAATGTGATTGGTTGCTATTTCCTCAATCGGCCATAAGAGGGAGCCAGAATGACTGTTAGCTCTCTGTTTCGTTAGATGCTGGGCTGATCTGATCTGAGTGTTTTGGAAGCTGGCTATTAGAAAGTGCCGTGAGCTATTGTAAGTTTTGCAACTGCTAGCAAACTTTGAGTTCTGAACTGATTATATGATACTGGACTATGTTATTTGGATTATCCCTTAACTGAAAGACATTGATGATTGACTGTCTTATCCGTGTATGACTTGGACTGTTTGATGGACTCTGATACCTCTATTTTCACGAACGTAAAAGCCTATTTAAACTGCAGTGTCTCTGTATGCTGGTTTGTGTGTTCTCCAACACAACTCTCACGACATTTCTCTGAACGCACTCGCTCTCCCAACGGGAAGCTTACCTAACAGAGCTGAGTTTTTTACTGGCCGGATGCCATTCCTGTTGCTAATGAGGAGTTTTGTTCAGCGGACATATTCTCATTGTGCCCAGAGAGAGAAATATCTGCCTCTACCTAGGATAGAATTCACAACCTCCTGATTATGAAGCAAGAGCTCCACCTCTAGGCCACTCAAATGTTGCAGTTCTATAACTCTTAAATTATGACATGGGTAGTCCTCGACTTACAACCATTCGCTTAGCGACTGTTCGAAGCTACAATGGCCCTGAAAAAAGTGACTTATGGCCACTCCTCACCCTTACGACCATTGAAGCACCCCCATGGTCACGGGACCCATACAGCCAGCCCTCAGCGTACACCACCATTGATTCCAAAAATTGACGGTTACATCTCCCAAGGTTGTGTGATTTGTGACCTTCTAGCGGAGCCGAGCCAATGGAAGCTAGATCCACTTAATAACCGGGGGAGTAACTGAACCACTGCAGTGATTCACTTAACAACCGTGGTAAGGAAGGTCTTAAAATGGGACAAAACTCAATTAATTAATGTCTCGCTTAGCAACAGGAATTGTGGTCGTGAGTCGAGGACTACCTGTACACTCAAAGGACAGAATCGAGGTACATTGGTTCCTTTTTTAATGATTATTTTTCTCTGTTTCTAGGAGGAGAAAGACCCCTTTGCCCACTTCAGCTCCCTGGCAAGCAACCCACCTTCGAAGATGTACTGGAACTTGTGCTGTTGCAAGCTGGCATTCATGGCTTCTTCCACGGCGCTGATGTCCTTGTTGAGCCGCACCACCAGGGGGTCATAATCCATGCTCTCCACATTGGCCACAATGGCGTAGTTGCCCTGCTTAGCCAGAGGGATCAGGTAGTGGAAGCAATGGACCCTGTGAATAGCAATAGCAATAGGAACAGCAGTTAGACTTATATACCGCTTCATAGGGCTTTCAGCCCTCTCTAAGTGGTTTACAGAGTCAGCATATTGCCCCCAACAACAATCCGGGTCCTCATTTTACCCACCTCGGAAAGATGGAAGGCTGAGTTAAGCTTGAGCTGGTGAGATTAGAACTGCTGAACTGCAGATAACAGTCAGCTGAAGTAGCCTGCAGTGCTGCACTCTAACCACTGCGCCACCTCGGCTCTTCAATCCGGGGGGGTGGTTGTTGTTTTTTTTAATTCAAGGTTTTTGCTTTATTTTTTTAATACCAATTATACACACGATAGTCACACTGAGACGTTCCTGATTCACACCCAGTTGCCACAACTGCCCAGTGTTATTTGCTATAATGCTGCTTGCAGTAGTCCTCAACGTACGGCTGTCACTGAGCCCTGCATATACAGTTAGAAGTCAGGGCAGTCATAAAACAGATGGCCATTCTCAAAGGTTTCGGGTTGCCCCTTCTGAGTCTCCGCTCCTTCGCACTGAAATGTTCTCTATATACAATTGTAGGTATACATTATTCTTTTTTTACATTCATGGTTCTTCTACATTTGTCATTCCATTTATAGAATTATAAAATTCCATTTGGGTTGCTTTGTTTACCATCCCTTCCGCCTGTTTTGACACCACCTTCTTCTCCCTTTCTTTTCTCCCTCCCTCCCTTCTCTACTTCCTTCCTTCCTCCTCTCCTTCCCCATTCTTCTTCCCTTCCCTCTCCCCTACTCCTACTCTTCCTCTTCCCCTTCCTACTCTCTCTCCTTCTCTCCTTCTTCCTTCCATCTTCCTCTCTATCTTCCTTCCCTTCTCTTCCTCTCCTCTCTTCCTTTCTCTTCCTCCCTCCCTTCTCTACTTCCTTCCTTCCTCTCTCCTTTTCCTTCCTTCTTCCCTTCCCTCTCCCCTACTCCTACTCTTCCTCTTCCCCTTCCTACTCTCTCTCCTTCTCTCTTTCTCTCCTTCTTCCTTCCATCATCTTCTCTATCTTCCTTCCCTTCTCTTCCTCTCCTCTCTTCCTTTCTCTTCCTCCCTCCCTTCTCTACTTCCTTCCTTCCTCTCTCCTTTCCCTTCCTTCTTCCCTTACCTCTCCCCTCCTCCTCTCTTCCTCTTCCCCTTCCTACCCTCTCTCCTTCTCTCTTTCTCTCCTTCTCCCTTCCATCTTCCTCTCTCCTCCTCTCTATCTTCCTCCCCTTCTCTTCCTCTCATCTCATCTCCTCTCTTCCTTTCTCTCCCCCCCCCTCCCTTCTCTACTTCCTTCCTTCTGAAATGTTTGTGTTAAACCTTAACTCTACTCCGGCATTAAGGTTTTCCAAAAATATTGCTGATTGCACAGCAGGAAGCCAGATTTCGCAAAATGTATCTTGGAAGCCATTATAGGTGAACTGTGGCTGCTACCAAATTACTAACCTTTCATTTAAGAAAACTGACTGGTCAAGGAGACAGTGCAGAAACAGAAACGATAACTTTACGATCACATGTTTGAAGTTCATATAGAACCAGGATGGAGAGCCTATGGCACGCATGCCCAAAGTGACATGTGAAGCCATATTGCCTGGCACGCACAGCCTTGTCTGTTTCTCTCCTGGGTTTCTGGCACATATGCGTGCGACGATCAGCTGTCCTTCGGGCGCGTGGCAGTGCCGAAAACTGGCTTGCGCATGTCTGCCAGCCAGCTGATCCTTGGGTGCGCATGTGCACTAGAACCCTGGAAGTTTGGCTTCTCTGGAGGGAGCACGACATTTCCGTGAGAACCTTTTGGCACTTGGTGCCCAAAAGTTTCGCCATCCCTGATATAGAATGACATAAAAAAACTGCAAGGGTACTAACCATCGTCGTGTCTCTGATAACTTCATGGGTTTCTAGATTTCTTGGAAGCAAGGCAGATGCTCCCGCTATGTAGAACAATCAGACCGAAGACTACACATCCGCGAACACCAATTAGCAATCAGAAGACATGATGAAAACTGCTTAATTGCACAACACATGGACAGATTCCACCATAGTTTCAACTGGGAAACTGTGAGCATCCTAGATGAAGCCAAGTCCAAAAACACTAGGGAATTTCTAGAAGCCTGGTATCAGTTGGCCATCAACAGGCACACAGGGATAAACAATGTCTACACACCATTTAAAAGAGCAAAAAGCTCCAGAAGGAAACAAAAAGATCAAAACATCCTTGCCAGCAATCAATAGCCATATGAGCAGAGAGCAACCTCAAAGTTAACAGCAGATCGACCAACAAGCCATAATCAACAGCCCAATCCAGGAGAATTACCAACTCAGAAAAACAATCCAACAATAAACAACAGCCTAATCAAGAAACCATCAAGATCGCTCCCACCAACAGATGTATATAAAATGAAAGCAAACCCCACTTCTCTTCTAGCACTGATGATGTTACCTAGCTGCGTATTGAAATGTCTCCAAGAAAACCACCAAGCTCAGAGAGCATCGAGGACCTCACAGGTCAAGCCTGAACAACAAAGATACTCCTTTATTGGTAAAAGAGAGTTGAGAGGTCATCTAGTCCAATGTTTCTTAACTTTGAAGATGTATGGACTTCAACTCCCAGAATTCCCCAGCCAGGATATTGGTGTAGGGCAGGGATCGGCAACCTTAAACACTCAAAGAGCCACAAAGGTCCTAACCGGAAACCCTCCGTTCAATTCTGGAGCTGACCGGAAGTCCGGTTCCCCCACCATAGAGTCTCCTCCTAGCACGGCGTCCTTTTTCCTCTGCTGACCGGAAGTCCACTTCCCCCACCATAGAGTCTCCTCCTAGCACGGCATCCTTTTTCCTCTACCTGTCCTAACCGAAAACCCTATCAATTGTGATGCCGACAGGTGACAGGGAGCCGCAGCAGAGGGATGAAAGAGCCACATGCGGCTCCAGAGCCGCAGGTTGCCGACTCCTGGTGTAGGGAAATATTTTGAGTGAAAAGTCTTCACAACTTGCCAACGTTGAGAGACACTGGTCTCGAGTCTATAAAGGTGCTAAACTGTGTGAATAACTACATGTATGCCACACCCAGAGAACTTGATTACAAGCGAACGAAGGTTCTCGGTTCATACAATGTACAGACGCATCAACTTTCGGTTTCGTGCCCGATGCAAATTCTAGAAAGTTGGAAGTTAGCGAAGACTCTCATCAACCTGGTTAAGACTCGGGTGTCTGTGTTTTTAATTGCATCTTGCAATCTTAAATCAAGATGAGGAGTGATTAAAATCTCACACATCTGCCATCACCAGCTTGGAAAATCTACGGCTCTTAACTCTCAGCCCTTCCTACTCTATCTGCACTACGGGTATAATTACACAGACCTACCTGACAGGGAGAAGAAGAAATAATGTATACGAAATGTTTTTACATGCTAATTTTCTGCGTAATTGCTCTATATGCTGCTTTATAAATCCCAAGGATTTCTTCCCCCAGGAACCTGTGGATCTTGGGGGTATTCAGAAACACTTAAGATTTAGACACACCTACCCAGCACAAAGCAAGAAACCCAGAGATGGTGAGTTCTAGTCCCACCTTAGGCCTGAAAGACGGCTGGGTGACTTTGGGCCCATCACCAGGAGACGGTGAGTTCTAGTTCCACTTTGGGCCAATCGCCAGGAGACAGTGAGTTCTAGACCTGTCTAAGGTATGAGAGCCTGCTGGGTGACTTTGGGCCCATCACCAGGAGACGGTGAGTTCTAGTTCCACTTTGGGCCAATCGCCAGGAGACAGTGAGTTCTAGACCTGCCTAAGGTATGAGAGCCTGCTGGGTGACTTTGGGCCAATCACCAGGAGACGGTGAGTTCTAGTTCCACTTTGGGCCAATCGCCAGGAGACAGTGAGTTCTAGACCTGCCTAAGGTATGAGAGCCTGCTGGGTGACTTTGGGCCAATCACCAGGAGACGGTGAGTTCTAGTTCCACTTTGGGCCAATCGCCAGGAGACAGTGAGTTCTAGACCTGCTTAAGGTATGAGAGCCTGCTGGGTGACTTTGGGCCAATCACCAGGAGACGGTGAGTTCTAGTTCCACTTTGGGCCAATCGCCAGGAGACAGTGAGTTCTAGACCTGCCTAAGGTATGAGAGCCTGCTGGGTGACTTTGGGCCAATCACCAGGAGACAGTGTGACCTGCCTAAGGTATGAAAACCTGCTGGGTGACTTTGGGCCAATCCTTCTCTCTCAAGCCAACCCATCTCGTGGGGCTGTTGCTCTGACATTAAGCATGTTTGCCATTTGGGTTATTTATAAAAACTAAATGAATGAACCAATGAACAAACCATCTGCATGTCTCACCTGACTTCCAGGTGTAAAACGAGCAAGCAGGAATCTGCCATCTCCTGGAAAGATCGAGCCAAATCGGTGAGGGTCTGCAGGATCTGTTCCGACACCGGTGGGAGATCGGTTTTGCCGTGAGCATCTTGGGCAGGAGAAGCTGAGAAGACCGAGAGAAAGAGAGAGACATCAGGGCGTTGCCTCCAGTTGCAAACCAGCCAGAATTCTCTCCTGCTACAGATGACCTCGGCTCCTCTCCTCACTTAAGAAAGTGAAGTGAAAAGTGAAAAGATCTGGGTAAGAAATGTAAAGTTTACACAAGCCCCAAATTTGAGAGAAAACTTTTATAAGATGTTTTATAGATGGCATTCTAGATCCTAGAAAACTGGCCTCTATGTATCCGAATTTACAACCTAAATGCTGGAGATGTGATTGTGCTGATGCTACTTACTTTCATATATGGTAGACTTAGCAATAGCAATAGCAGTTAGACTTGTATACCGCTTCATAGGGCTTTCAGCCCTCTCTAAGCGGTTTACAGAGTCGGCATATTGCCCCCAACAACAATCCGGGTCCTCATTTCACCCACCTCGGAAGGATGGAAGTCAACCCTGAGCCAATGAGATTTGAACCGCCGAACTGCAGTTAGCAGTCAGCTGAAGTGGCCTGCAGTACTGCACACTAACCACTGTGCCACCTCGGCTCTTTTTAAAAAATATGGTGGATTATGCAAAACGTTCTTAAAAAAAGGATAAAGTTTACCCCTCAGTTATTTCTGTTAGGTATAATTACTGATTGTACAGTTGTAGAGATTAACCTGATTTTGCATTTAACAACCGCAGCTAGACTGCTGGTAGCGCAATACTGGAAGAAGGAAGATTTGCCTACTATTCAAGAATGGACATTAAAAGTAACAAACCTAGCAGAGATGGCTAAAATATCAGCATATCTCAAGGACCACTCAAATGAGTGATATAAACTGGAGTGGAGAAGATGGATTGACTATACTCAAAATAAATATGGGACTAAGAAATTCCAGATAGTTTTGACTGAAGAAACAAGGAATGATATAATCTGTTTAGAGTTAGCCTAAGCAAAGAGGAGTTAAAGCTCAAATGAAAGATATTAACTTTTTTTTAAAGTTTATTTTAGAATGTTTTTGTTAAAGATTTATACCCTGTATTGGTTCTTGGAAGTCGGGGGTGGGGGGTGGGGTGGAAAGTAAATATTTGTAAAAGTTTTTTTTTCCAAAATTCTCATTAAAAAAAGAAAGAAAGTGAAGACTCTTGAAAGGGATTATTTCAAAAGGAATCTTTAATTAAGAAGAATGGAAGAATGCAAAGCAACATCTGAATCTCTTTAGGCAATGCAAGTAGAATTAAAGTAATAGTGACCTCCTCCTCTTTGTTAGAATGCAGATTCTAGCCAATACACAAGTGTGAAGATGTTTCCTTTATCAACTGCCCTGAGAGCTGAATAAACACACATTCCCACGGCTATCTTCCGTTAGGCATTAAAGTAAAACACCTCACACGGCCATCAT
>NW_028261389.1:3573781-3628781 GCF_051295495.1 Thamnophis sirtalis
TGACTCTGAGCCAATCACCAGGAGACGGTGAGTTCTAGTCAGGAAGTTTCTCCTTAGTTCTAGATTGGCCCTTTTCTTGATACTTTTTCCTTTACTATTTCTTGATCTGCCCTCACATGCTTTGGAGAATAAGTTGACCCCCACTTTTTGGGGCAGCCCCTCAAATATTGGAAGATTTCTATCATGTCCCACTAGTCCTTTTCCCCCCACTAGACTAGACAAGCCTAAATCCTTCCTATATTTTAGCTTCCGGCCCCTTAATCATTTTTGTTGCTTTCCTCTCCACTCTTTCTAGAATATATCTATATCTATATCTCTCTATATCTCTCTATCCTATCTATCCATCCATCCATCCATCCATCCATCCATCCATCCATCCATCCATCCATCTATCATCTATCTATCAATCATCTATCTATCTATCAATCATCTACCTACCTACCTACCTACCTACCTACCTACCTACCTACCTACCTACCTATATCTATCTCTCTATCTCTATCTATCCATCTCTATATCTGTGTCTGTCTGTCTTCCTACCTACCTACCTACCTACCTACCTACCTACCTACCTATATCTCTCTCTATCTCTTTCTTTCTATCCATCCATCCATCCATCCATCCATCCATCCATCCATCCATCCATCTCTATATCTGTGTCTGTCTGTTTCCATCTGTCTGTCTGTCTGTCTGTCTGTCTATCTATCTATCTATCTATCTATCTATCTATCTATCTATCTCTGCTGTCTGTCTCTATCTATCCCTCTCATTATTTGTCTGTCTGTCTGTCTGTCTATCTCTTCTCTCTCTCTCTCTCTCTCTCTCTCTCTACCTCTATCTATCTAACTATCATCTATCTATCAATCATCTACCTACCTACCTACCTATATCTATCTCTCTATCTCTTTCTATCTATCCATCTCTATATCTGTGTCTGTCTGTCTGTCTGTCTGTCTGCCTGCCTGCCTGCCTGCCTGCCTACCTATATCTCTCTCTATCTCTTTCTATCCATCCATCCATCCATCCATCCATCCATCCATCCATCCATCCATCCATCCATCCATCTCTATATCTGTGTTTGTCTGTCTGTCTCTGTCTGTCTGTCTGTCTATCTATCTCTGCTATCTGTCTCTATCTATCCCTCTCTTTATTTGTCTGTCTGTCTGTCTGTCTGTCTCTTCTCTCTCTCTCTCTCTCTCTCTCTCTCTATCATCTATCATCTATCATCTATCTATCTATATTGTATTCTGGTGACCAAAGCCAGATGCAACAATCCAGAAACGTGATGGGCCGAAGGATGGCTACCCCTTGATCACAGAGGAACCTTCCCGCACCACACCGCTGGGTGCTCCCTCCAAGTTCTTAGCTGTGCCAACAATTGTCACCTTTAATTGCTTGATAAAACAGCAGCTGCTGCTTTTCAACCCCCCCAAGGCAAAACCTGCCTCATCCACTTATTGCACAAGGAAATCAGAGGCCCTTCTTCACCTTCCGCTTCAGCAGTCTGCATTCACAGGAAACACAACCCAGAGATTTTGTTTTTGTTTTTGTTTTTTGGGTGGGATCAATCAAGCCAGCGATCGCCTTCGTTGGGTCTCCATAGCCCATTAAATTGGGGCTGGCTTTTTAGAAACGGAGAGAAACGTTCTCAATAGCAACACCCCCCCCCCCCCCATTATCTGCAGAAAATAACCCTGCTAAAAACAAATTTTAAGGGATGGATGGATGGTTGGATGGATGGATGGATGGATGGATGGATGGATAGATGATGGATGGATGGATGGATAGGGAGGGAGGGAGGGAGAGAGAGAGAGGGAGACAGATAAAGAGTCAACCTATTCTCCGGAGTACCTGTAGGAGGACACCTAGAAACAGATGGAAACTCATCAAGGAGAGAAGCAACCTAGAACTAAGGAGAAATTTCCTGAAAGTCCGAACAATTAACCAGTGGAACTCCTTGCCTCCAGAAATTGTGGTTGCTTCATCACTGGAGGTTTTTAAGAAGAAATTGAACAACCATTTGCCTGGAATTGTATTGGGTTCCCTGCCTGAGCAGGGGGTTGGACTAGAAGACCTCTTCCAGCTCTGTTATTAACTACAGGCAATCCTCGATTTACGACCACAACTGAGCTCACAACTGAGTTTCTGTTCCTAGACAAGACAGTTGTTAAGTGACCTTTCCTGCCACCGTTGTTAAGTGAATCTCTGCAGTTGTTACATTCGTCATAGGGTTGTTAAATGAAACTAACTTCACCGTGGATTTTGCTTGTCCGAAGGTCGCAAAAGGGGATTGCGTGAGCCCGGAGACGCTGCACCCGTCATAAATATGAGTCAGGTGTCAAGCATCCGAATTCTGATCACGTGACCCTTGGGACACTGAAACGGTCGCAAATGTGAAAAAGCCGTGTCACTTTTTTCAATGCCGTAATTTCAAACGGTCACTAATTGAGTGGTTTTAAGCCGAGGATTTTATATATATATATATGTGTATGTATATATGTATGTATGTATGTATGTATGTATATATATGTATATGTGTGTGTGTGTGTGTGTGTTTGTGTGTGTGTATGTGTATGTATGTGTGTGTGTGTGTGTGTGTATATGTGTGTGTGTGTGTATATCTCTATCTATCTATCTATCTATCTATCTATCATCTATCCCTATCTATCTATCTATCTATCTATCTATCTATCTATCTATCTATCTATCTATCTATCTATCTATCTATCATCTATCTATCTATCTATCTATCTATCTATCTATCTATCTATCTATCATCTATTCTATCTATCTATCTATCTATCATCTATCTATCTATCTATCTATCTATCTATCTATCTATCTATCTATCTATCTATCTGTCATCTATCTATCATCTATCTATCATCTATTCTTTCTATCTATCATCTATCTATCTATCTATCATCTATCTATCTATCTATCTATCTATCTATCTATCTATCTATCTATCTATCTATCTATCTATCTATCTATCTATCTATCTATCTACCTACCTACCTACCTACCTATCTATCTATCTATCTATCTCCTTGGAGACCAGGAATATTGCTGGCCCGCCAGATCCAAAACTTTATTTGAATGCTTGGAAAGCTTTTTAGAAAATTGTGTCAAAGGCTAAGAAAAGGAATGAAAGTATTGCCCAACTAGTATTTTGTAGGAAGCCAGAAGCCTCTTCTCCTTACTTAAGCCCGGGACTTCCGTGGGGAATTTGAGCCTGCCATTAAGCTGTGAGCAGGTGTTAGATGGACTTTTCAGCATCCCCTTTTCGCCTTGCCTTCTCGACCATCTGCCGTGACCTTCCACCTGGGAAGCCTCCTGGCTTCACCTTGGCTGATACTTGCTGGATTTTAGCAGGCCTGGGATTGTTTTATAGCTGCAGGCCAGGTGGAGGCAGAGGGAGGGCAGGAGAAAGAAACTCGGGGTTTAAACCTCAGGGAGCAGGTAAAGGAGAGAAAAGGAATCAGGCTACGTCTAGTGCCCACCCATGGGCCTCTGGGTCATCTTCTTTCTTCCCAAATCATCCTTCCATCGGCTTCCTTTGCTCTGCAAGCTTCTGGCCCCCCTTTGAGGTCCTCAACTAGTCCACCAGTGAGATCTCTCTTGGCTTCCCCCAGGCTGGGTCCAATCCCTTGATCCATTGCTTTTGTGATCTGTATGTCCCACCCTCCCTCCCTTCCACCCATACTTCCCTCCATCCATCCATTCAGCGATCTATCTATCTAGTCACTTGTCTATTATGTAGCAACCTACATCGTCCATCCGTCCATCCATCCATCTGCCTCTGTCTATCTAGTCATTCATCATGTACTACCTACATCCTCTCTCTCTCTCGCTCGTCATCCATCCATTACATAGCTATTTTTGTCTGTCTGTCTGTCTTTGTCTGTGTGTCTGTCTGTATCTTTCTATCTTTCTATCTATCTACCTACCTACCTACCTACCTACCTACCTACCTACCTACCTACCTACCTACCTACCTATATATCTATCATCTATCTATGTAATCCCTCTATTATGTACCTACCTACATCCACCCATCCATCCATATATCTATCTGTCTGTCTGTCCGTCCATCCATCACTGCAGTCATCCATCCGTCTGTCTATCTAGTCATTCATCATGTACTACCTACATCTCTCTCTCTGTCTCTCTCATCCTCAATCCATTATCTATCTATCTATCTATCTATCTATCTATCTATCTATCTATCTATCTATCTATCCATCCATCCATCATCCACCTATTATGTACCTACATCCATCCATCCATCCATCCATCCATCCATCCATCCATCCATCCATCCATCCATCCATCATCCAAATATTATGTACATCCATCCATCCATCCATCCATCCATCATCCAACTATTATGTACATCCATCCATCCATCCATCCATCCATCCATCTATTATGTACCTACCTTCATCCATCCATCCATCCTTCCATCCATCCATCCATCCATCCATCCATCCATCCATCATCCATCTATTATGTACCTACCTCCATCCATCCATCCATCCATCCATTCATCCATCATCCATCTATTATGTACCTACCTCCATCCATCCATCCATCCATCCATCCATCCATCCATCCATCCATCCATCATCCATCTATTATGTACCTACCTCCATCCATCCATCCATCCATCCATCCATCCATCCATCCATCCATCCATCCATCCGTCCATCTGTCTATCTGTCTACCTATCTATCTATATCTATCTGTCCGTCCATCCATCCATCCATCCATCCATCCATCCATCCAGTGATTCACTTAAGAAACTGAGGCCAGGAAGGTTGTTAAAAGGAGGCAAAACTCACTTAACCCCCATCTCGCTTAGCAACGGAAACGTTGGGCACAATCGTAGTCGTACGTCCAGGACTCCCTGCAACTGAAACCCCCACTGGTGTATTTCTGTGTCCCCGGGAGCCACTTACTCTGGGCCAAGGAAAGGCTGGAGAAGGCGCTCTTCACCCGCCCCGAGAGCCACTCCAGGCTCTCGTGCATGTTGGCCAGCGCCTTCAGATCGCTGACGTCCCGGAGGATCTCTTGCGGGGGAATCAGCTTATCGCCCAGGTTCCCAATCAGGACTTCCGACTCCTTGCCAAAGGCGGTCCTAGGGGGGGAAGAGAGCAGGGCATGTGTCAATCACGCAGAATAGAATTATTTGTTTGTTTTTTACCCCACCTTTATTATTTTTAATAGGTCACTCAAAGTGGCCAAGGTACTGAAGACTTTATCCTCCTCTTTATTCCACAACAACAACCCTGTGAGGTAGGATGGGTTGAGAGAGAAGGACTGGCCCAAAGTCACTCAGTCGGTCTCAGTTCCTAAGGGTGGGACTAGAACTCTCCGTCTCCTGGTGATTTGGCCCAGAGTCAGCAAGCCAGCTTTAAGGCTTAAAGTGAGACTAGAACTCACCGTGACCCGACAAAAGGGCGAACGACAAAACCGCGCCCGACTAAACCACGTCGCTAAAACGTCATCAACGCGCCAACAACAGCGCAGCGACAGAAGGGCGCTTTACAAGAGCGCGTCGACAGAAAGCCGATTTAACTTATGGTAAGGGTTAGGTTTAGGTTTAGCGTTACGTTTAGGGTTAGGTTTAGGGTTAGGGTTAGTTTTACAGCGCGCTTCTGTCACCGCGCTGTTGTTGGCGCGATTCAGCGCTCATTCGTCGGGGCGCTTTAGAACACGCGGTTTTGTCACCAGGGTTTAGTCGGGCGCGGTTTTGTCGTTCGCCCTTTTGTCGGTGAACCAGAACTCACTGCCCCCTATGTTCTCCACAACAATAACCCTGTGAGGTGGGTTGGGTTGAGAGAGAAGGACTAACCCAAAAGTCACTTCGTCTGCCTTAAGGGTGGGACAAGAACTCACCATCTCCTGTTGGTTGGTCCAAAGTCACGCAGCTGGATTTCACACCTAAGGCAGGCCTAGAACTCCCAATCTCCTGGTCACCCAGTCAATTTCCATGCTTAAGGTGGAATTAGAACTCATCGTTTCCTGGGGATTGGCTGTCAAGTCATGAAGCCGGCTTTACGCCTCAGGTGGGACTAGAACTCACCGTCTCCTGGCGATTGGTCTAAAGTTAGCGAGACAGCTTTCAGGCCTAAGGTGAAACTAGAATTCACCACCTCCTGGTCTCAAACCCTGAAAGCTAGATTGCCCAATGTTTTGCAGGCAGCCAAGTGGAGAAAGTGATCACGAAGGATAAAAGGATCTTCTCACTCAATTTTGCTGGAATCTGAGTTCCAATGTGCCTCCATCTGAGCCTTTTGTTGCAAAGTTGTGTCCGACCCATTGCAACCATATGGACAACGTTCCTCCAGGCCTTCCCATCCTCTACCATTCTCTGGAGTCCATTCAAGCTCACGACTGCTTCAAGGACTCCATCCATCCACCTCCTTCTCTGCCGTCCCCTTCTTCTTCTTTTGCCCTCCATCGTTCCCCACATTCAGCTCTTCTCCAGAGAGTCCTTCCTTCTCATTAGGTGGCCAAAGTCTTTGAGTTTCCTCTTCAGGATCTGGCCTTCTAAAGAGCATCCAGGGTTGATCTCCTCTAGGACTGACCGGTTGGATGGCCTTGCAGTCCTTCTTCTTTTGCCCTCCATCCTTCCCAGCATGAGGCTCTTCTCCAGGGAGTCCTTCCTTCTCCTCAGGTAGCCAAAGCCTTTGAGTTTCCTCTTCAGGATCCGGCCTTCTAAAGAGCAGTCAGGGTTGATCTCCTCTAGGACTGACCGGTTGGATGGCCTTGCAGTCCAAGGGACTCAATGCAGGAGTCTTCTTCTCCAGCACCAGAGTTCAAAGGCCTCCATTCTTCGGCGCTCAGCCTTCCTTATGGTCCAACCTTCACAGCCATCCGTTGCAACTGGGAAATCCATAGCCTTGTCTATGCACACTTTTGTTGGCGGGGTGATGTCTCTGCTTTTTAGGATGCTGCCTAGATTTTCCATAACTTTCCTCCCCTGGAGCAAGCGTTCTTTTAATTTCTTGGCTGCAGTCCCCATCTGCGGTGATCTTGGAGCCCAGGAAAACAAAATCTCTCACTACCTCCATTTCTTCCCCCTCTATTTGCCAGGAGTTGAGAGGGCCGGATGCCATGATCTTGGTTTTCTTAATGTTGAGTTTCAAGCCAGCTTTTGCACTCTCCTCCTTCACCCAAAGAGCATCAAGAGGCTCTTTAGTGCCTCTCCGCTTTCTGCCATTAGAGTGGCATCATCTTCATATCTGAGGTTGTTGATATTCCTCCCGGCAATCTTAATTCCAACTTTTGATTCATCTTGCCCCGCCTTTCACATCATGTGCCTGCCCTCAACCATACTCAGGCCATTGGTCCTGGGAACAAGATCGGCAGATCATACAGGTAATCCTCGACTTACAACACTTTGTTTAGTGACAATTCAAAGTTATAACGTCCCTGAAGAATGTGACTTACGGCTGTTTACGACATTTGCAGTGCCCCTGTGATCAAAATTCAGACGCCTGGCAACTGTTTCATTACTAACGACTGATGCCGTGACAAGCAAAGGCAATGGGGAAGCCGGATTCACTTAACAACGAACGTATCCACTGCAATGATTCACTTAACAACGGCGGCAAGGAAAGTCGTACAATGGGGCAAACCTCGTTCAACAAATGTTCCACTTAACCACATACACTTTTGGGCTCCATTGAGGTCGTAAGTCGAGGACTACCCGTATTACGTGCTGTTTCCACAATAAGCCTAACCCAATCACCTGTTTGCTGAATTGCGTCTCCTGTCCAATGATTTTAGTGCAGAGGTGGCCAAACCTGGCCATGCTGGCTGGGGAATTCTGGGAGTTATAGCATATACCACTTCATAGGGCTTTCAGCCCTCTCTAAGCGGTTTACAGAGTCAGCATATCGCCCCCAACAACAATCTGGGTCCTCATTTTACCCACCTCGGAAGGATGGAAGGCTGAGTCAACCCTGAGCTGGTGAGATTTGAACAGCCGAACTGCAGAACTACAGTCAGCTGAAGTAGCCTGCAGTGCTGCATTTAACCACTGCGCCACCTCGGCTCAGTTGAATTCCCAAATCTTAAAGTTCCCAAGTTTGGACACCCCTGGTTTAGTGGCGCGCATGCCCGGTGCATCTGAGCTGGGTTACTGCTCGCGTGCCCGTAGAGAGGCCCCCGCATGCCACCAGTGGCACATATGCCATAGGTTTGCCATCACTAATTGATAACAAAAAGCTGCACCGTAAAAATACAAGGTGTAAAACATATTGTGGAGAGAGAGAAAGTTCTCTGAGGATGAGCTCCATCCAATACGAGCGCAAAGGCTTGGAAGAATAAACTTTCGGTTGCGGTGATTGACTCAAGATTGGATCCTAGGAGATCTGTGTTTCAAAAACAAGCCACTGGGTCCTTCTACAGGGGGAAGGGAGGTCCGATCAATTTCAACCCCACACCAGGTTGGCTCCAGATGATCTGCAAAGGGTAGGAATTCCTTAACGTAATTTTCCTAATGGACTCCGGTAAGCGGTAATAACCAGCCCCCCTCTCTCCCCCCCCCCCCCCGGTCCATCACCAGGGACTTCTAAAACAGCTTAGTATCTTCCAAGCAGCTTTCCCAGGTATCCCGAGGGGAGGAAGAGGTCAGCAGCTGGACCAGGGAAGCGAAGGAAATTGATCCAGCGATCAGACGGTCCCAATTGAGTCGTCTGCTAAAGGCAGGGCCGTGTTACGAAGCAACCCTCAAGGAAAACGTTTAGCGGTTCAGCCCAACTTCACTGGCCTCCAAATGTCGGGAAACGATCGACCTCCGAGATAAAACTGTCTTAATTCTTACATATTTTGATGAGATGGATTAGAAAGCAGGGGATGAAGTTTTCAAGCTATTTCACAATCAAGTTGTCAGGCCTGCAGCCATCTTTTTCTGTTGGATCTTTGGCCTGCCACACTTTCTATTATTCTACTGGGCATTTTCTACTGTGGGAAAATGGGAGGAGGGATTGTACGGAGTTAGATGATACGTAGCCATAACAACATTCTTTCTAGAAAGCCAAGGTCATCCTTTGCACTTCTGCACCTCTGCACCTGACGGGAACTGGATGGGTGGAACTGCCAGCATGGCAGTGGGAGATTGGACCAGGGGATGGACTTGTGGGTGTGGGGGCAGGATCTTGAACTTTCAACTGGGGGGGGGGACGGACCAGGAAGCTTTCAGATTTGGGTTTTCCCAGATGTGCCAACATGTCTCTCTTCATCAACTGGAACTTTGAGCAATACTTTGCCTCGGACTCTGATTTAATTTTGGGTGCTATTTGGAACCCTGAAACAAGATTTATACACAGGGGAATAGATTTGCCTACAAGGGAGGGAGGGGTCCAATGATCATGATGCCTCGGAACTTCTTGACAAATAACGGTAGAACAATGAAAAGGGTACCACCTGGAAACGCATAAATCTATCTTCAATTGGAGAACAAGGCGGTCATATCCTCATCGGAGCCTGAATCTGTGGAGGAGCTGGAGCCAACAGAGATCAAGGGGGCAGCTTCGTTGGCGTCAGAGGAATGTGGGGAGGAGCAGGCCGAGGCAGCCCAGAGCCCCTCCGGATTGGGACGGCTTGTCAGCAGGCAGGAACAGGGGCAGGATGACCAAGAGAGGGCAAGCAGTGGACACGAGGAGCGACGGAGCTAAGGCAATAAGCAAGGACCACCCGTCTCCTGATTCTCAAGCACGGAGAGTGGAGAGAAGGCGAGAGTGGAGAGAAGGCCGAACCGACAACTCAGGAGGAGATTGCTCTGCCCCTCTTCACAAGGCACACCTGGGGAAACTGAGATTTAAGGAGATGCTCTGGGGAAGGGCGTTTGTCGGGAACAAGCCAGTGGTGGGTTCCTACCAGTTCGGACTCGTTTGGCTGGAACCGGCAGTGACCCAGGCCTGTCACGTTCCCGAACCGGTTCTCTGGGTGCCGTCGGTGGGGCCGCCATTTTGTTTTTTGCTTCTGTGCATAACTATTTTTATTGCGCTGTGCATGCTTGCGCAGCGCGCATCAAGCAAAAGCGCAGTGCGCCCAAGAGCAAACCGGCAGTAGTGCCTACCGGAACCCGCCCGTGGAACCAACACTGAATTAGTAGTTTCGGTGTGCCAGGGCAGACATTTGGAGTTTGCAGGACTGATTGTTTTATTCTTGACTTTGTGGATTCATTCTTGGTTCCTTGGTTCGTGGCCCACCATTAAGAAGATGAGAGTCCAGGTTAAGCAGTGATTTACCTCCGTGGATCTAAGGAAGAACCCACCTGATGAAGTCTTCCTCTTCCTCTCTTTTAGGTCTCAACTGCTTAGGCTGGGCCATGTTGCTCCAGTTGGGAAGGGACTTCAAGAGTCTGGTGATGTCGTCGTCTTTGGCCCAAGATGCGCTGATCACCATCTTGTCGTCCGATTGGACAATGCTCCTAAAATGTAAAAAAAAAAGAGAGAGAGAGAACCATATCAGAGTTTGCAGTAGAAACCACATCCAGAAAGCCGGCAGGGATCACTGATTCAGCAGGATTCATTAACGCCTTTATATACATAATAACAGATGAATCAATGTACAATACCAACAGCAGATTCTTCCAATGTGGTAGAGAGTGGGGAACGTAAGCAGGTTCAAACACAGGCAGGCTATACAAAGAGAAAGAGAAAGAGAAAGAGAAAGAGAAAGAGAAAGAGAAAGAGAAAGAGAGAGGCAGGGCCTGGGCTGTCAATTAGCCCTTAGATGGAGAGTCAACAGCCCCCAGGTTTGGAGGCGGCTGATGAGGAAGAGGAAGAACAGGTGAGTCCAGTGCCTGATGTGCGGATGTACAGAAGGCAGAGGAGAGGAGAGCAGTGGAAATGTATGGGCCGGTCCTTGGGACAGAAGATCCCTGAGTGCCTGACGTGCGGATGTACATAAGGCAGAGGGGAGGAGAGCAGTGGAAATCTATGGGCCGGTCCTTGGGACAGAAGATCCCTGAGTGCCTGACGTGCGGATGTACATAAGGCAGAGGGGAGGAGAGCAGTGGAAATCTATGGGCCGGTCCTTGGGACAGAAGATCCCTGAGTGCCTGACGTGTGGATGTACAGAAGGCAGAGGAGAGGAGAGCAGTGGAAATGTATCGGCCGGTCCTTGGGACGGAAGAGCCATCGCTGCTAGCGAAGCCCCACCTGAGCTCTGGAGATAAAAGGCAGGAGGCAGAGACGAATAGACGTGGCAGACAACTATTCACCTCCCTGCCGGATGGCCCTGTTAGCCTGCTGTGAGAGAGAAACCTTTTTGCCGGTGCCTCACGGCGCTCCTAATTAAAGGAACCCTTGATTTAAACACAAAGGGTCTGTCGTGTTTGGGGAGCTGGGTCAGAACTATTTGTAGGAGGAGAGCTGGCAGTGCCAGGGGCGGAATTAAGAGAGTAATCAGCCTAGAGTCATGACGTTGCCATAAAGTCTCCTGGGCTTCTTGCTTTATTCCTTGCTCCCTGGATTAATTGCCTTGTTCCTTTTGCTTCCTAGGCTCATTGACTTATTCTAAGGTTCAAGGTTCAAGGTTCATTTTATTTATATGCCGCCCTATTCCCGGCGGGACTCAGGGCGGCGCACAAACCCAAAAGAGGGGAAGGGAAACACAAGAACTACAACAAAAAGTACAGGGAATTTAAAACAACCAACAGCCACACGATTCGAGAGGGGAAGGGAACTCATCGACCCCAGGCCTGCCGACACAGCCAGGTTTTAACGGCTTTTCGGAAGGCCTGGAGAGAGGTGAGGGTCTGAATCTCTGCGGGGAGCTCGTTCCAAAGGGCCGGAGCCGCCACAGAGAAGGCCCTCCCCCGGGTAGTAGCCAGAAGACATTGGCTGGTAGACGGAACCCGGAGGAGGCCTAATCTGTGTGATCTAATGGGTCTTTGGGAGGTAATTGGCAGCAGGCGGTCTCTCAAGTACCCAGGTCCAATACCATGAAGGGCTTTATAAGTGACGACTAGCACCTTGAAGCGTATCCGGAGACCGATCGGTAACCAGTGCAGCTCGCGGAGGATAGGTGTAACGTGGGTGAACCGAGGTGCACCCACAATCGCTCGCGCGGCTGCATTCTGGACGAGCTGAAGTCTCCGAAGGCTCTTCAAGGGCTGCCCCACGTAGAGCGCATTGCAGTAGTCCAGTCTTGAGGTCACGTCTTGAGGGGTTCCCTAAAGCCCTGCTGGATTTCTTGCTTTGCAGCTGTTGTGCTAACCGCGTGCTGCAGGAGTACTTGCAGCCAAAGACTGCTGGAGGTTTGTGTCTCTGTGTGTGTCTGTGTGTACGAGCACTTTGCTCTGGGACTTGCCATAAATGTGGGAGCGTTTGGGGGAAATTGGAGCAATAAAAGGGAGTTCGAATGATCAGCTGGCTGTGTTGCCTCTGTGCTTGCCCCAGATCATCACATGTGCCAAGCACCAAATGCACAATTGGAAAGGATATGAAAGGAGAAATTCTCTTGAAGAACAAATCACACACACACACACACACTAGTATTCAGATGATGATTAGGAAATTGGGCAAACTTTTGAAACGCACAAAAACGATTGCTTACCGAAGCCTGGAGCAATTTATTTCTCCAAAAAGGATGATCGGAGAACTAATGTATTAATTTACCGTCAGCTTTTAAACTCAAATGGAATTTATTCAGCGTAGGCATTTCCGTTCAGGGTTATATTAGAGGTTAGCTCCATGCGCGCGCCGAGCCCTTTATTGGCTCAAAGAAAACAAAATTATGGCAACTGCGGCTCCTATTTCACTCCCATTCTTTCTATAATTCTTACAAGCCGTGAAGAGGGCGTGTGTGCCGGGTTCTTGAAATCTTGACGGCATTGTGTTTTTCTGTGCTCTTTTGAATGAAAGATCAAGCTATATTCGCTCCTTGTTATCTCGAGGGGTGAAAACACAAGATAAATCTGTTCCTTTGTGTCGGCCCACACAGGTAGACAAGAGAGGGAACACAATGGATGAGATAATTTGCACTTTCACTGTAAAGCTGCATTAAGCGAACCTTGCAAGTCTAAAAGAAGAAATCTCCTCCTGTATACCTGGGCAGCTAAGGAGGGTCCCTTCTGAATCTTTTTCTCCATCCGGTATGCAGCTCTGGGCTCCGGCCCCTCTTATCGGACTGCTCTCCACAGCGGAAGCTCTCTTATCTGAAAGAGGGTGCCCATTTACATGGGGCTGCCCTTGAAGAGCATTCGGCGACTTCAGCTAGTCCAGAATGCAGCCGTGCGAGCGATTGTGGGTGCACCTCGCTTCACCCACGTTACACCTATCCTCCGCGAGCTGCACTGGCTGCCTGTCGATCTCCGGGTGCGCTTCAAGGTGCTACTTATCACCTATAAAGCCCTTCATGGTAGTGGGCCTGGGTATTTGAGAGACCGCCTACTGCCAATTACCTCCACTAGACCGATACGATCGCATCGATTAGGCCTCCTCCGAATTCCATCTTCCAGCCAGTGCAAACTGGCAACTACCCGGAGGAGAGCCTTCTCGGTGGCTGCTCCGACCCTCTGGAACGAACTCCCTGTGGAGATTCGGACCCTCACCACCCTTCAATCCTTCCGTGCCGCTTTAAAGATCTGGCTGTCCCGGCTGGCCTGGGGTTAAGATTTCAACCCCACCCGAATTGTGTGACTGTTGTGCTCTCTTTTAATATGTTGTATTGTTTCCATATTGGAATACTGTTTGTCTTTTCCCCCCCTCCCTTTTTGAATTGTGAGCCGCCCTGAGTCCCCCCAGGGAAAAGGGCGGCATACAAATAAAGGAAATTCAAATTCAAATTCAAATTTCACACCAGATCCCAGTCAGTCATACCTGTGAAATCCCAAAGGTGCTTTTCCTCCAAAAGGCAACTGGACTTTCTTTGTTGTTCGTTGAAAACCTTTCTCTCCTCCTCCTCCAAGAAGCTTCATTGCTTCTGACCAGTGGTGAGTTTTTCAAAAATTTTTCGAACCTACTCTGTGGGTGTGGCCTCCTTTGTGGGAGTGGCTTGCCGGTCATGTGACCTGGTGGGAGTGGCTTGCCAGCCATGTGTTCTCTCTCTCTCTTTCTCTCTCTCTCTCTTTCCTTCCTTTTGTCTCTCTGTCCCTTTTTCCTTTTTTTCTTTCATCTCTCTCTCACTTTTTCTTATTTATTTATTTATTTCTTCCTTTCTTTCTTTCTTTTTCTCTCTCTGTGTGAGTCTCTGTGTGTGTGTGTGTGTGTGTGTGTGTGTGTGTGTCTGTGTCAGTGGTGGGTTTCAAAAATTTTTCGAACCTACTCTGTGGGTGTGGCCTCCTTTGTGGGAGTGGCTTGCAGGCCATGTGACCTGGTGGGAGTAGCTTGCCAGCCATGTGTTCTCTCTCTCTCTCTCTCTTTCTCTCTCTCTCTCTCCCTCTCTTTCCTTCCTTTTGTCTCTCTGTCCCTTTTTCCTTTTTTTTCTTTCATCTCTCTCTCACTTTTTCTTTCTTTTTTGATTTATTTATTTCTTCCTTTCTTTCTCTTTCTTTTTCTGTGTGTGTGTGTGTGTGTGTGTGTGTGTGTGTGTGTGTGTGTGTCAGTGTCAGTTGTGGGTTTCAAAATTTTTTGGAACCTCTTCTGTAGGTGTGGCCTGCTTTCTGGTGGAACCTCTTCTAACCGGTTCGGTAGATTTGGCAAACCGGTTCGACCGAACTGGTGTGAACTGGTAGGAACCCACTTCTGCTTCTGACTGAATGGCGAGGGAATGACATCGCGCAGCAAGAACTGAAGAAGTTTCTGGGATGAGGAGTGAAAGGTCTTCAAGGAAAAACCAAGAAAGTCCAGTTGCCTTTTGGGAAAAATAAAAATAAAAATAAAAAGCACCCTTGGGACCACCGCGATCTGGATGGCCGGGTGTTCTGACAGAGGCTTCCCCAGCAGCACGAAGCCGAGTCCTCATCCCGATAAACCCCTTTTATTTAATGTACAGTGAATTCCTCTCCAGCAAAGTCTTTCTTCTCCCACAGTCTTTTGAGATAGTTCACAATGACTGACCTTTATCAGGCTTGGAGAGGGGCCAGGCACATATTTTTCAGACGCCGCAATACTTGGCAAAAATGCAGGAATGAACTAATGGTCTCCTGCAAACTCCACTCCCCTGTCGCTCCTCTTTTATTCCCTATGGGAGGGGCCATTCATCGTCCACCTGTGGCCTCACTCCCAAGTCAACCCCTGTTCTTTAGCTGTTCCCTTCGTCTGGCCACTCTGCACCTGTGCACACTGGGAACAGGCTCCAGCTGTTCTTCTGCCTCACTGATGTCCAACTCCGAAGGCAGCTGATAACTGTCAGAAGGCCCTGGCGCCCCCCCTCTGCCTCCGACACAGAGCCCTCATCAGAGCCTTCCCCAGACTCCAGGACTGGCCCTTGTTCCTCCCCAACCTCCTCACTGTCCGAATCTGCTGCCAGCTCCACTGTCCACAATACCGAGAAGCTCCATAGCCATACCTGTAAGCCGCACTGCAGGTGTCCTTGTATTCCTGGAGTTTGACACATACCATGTTCAGGAACTGGTCTGAGTAGGCGCTTAAGTCATGCATCAAATTCATGAGGTCCTGGACCGTTTTTTCCACAATGACTGTGCTCTGAGGGTAAAAAGAAAAAAATCACACGCTTTCTTTCCCCAGTGAAGGAGAAAAAGCCGTTTTCAAGTCGTTTCCGAGCAGAGTTGAAACGAGCCAACACAGGCAGTCCTCGACTTACGACCACGACTGAGCCTGCTATTTCTGTTCTTAAGTGAGACACTTGTGAAGTGAGCTTTGATCCATTTCACCACCTTTCTTTCCCCAGTTGTTAAGTGAATCACTGCAGTTCTTAAGTGAATCGTGAGGTCATGAACTGAATCCAGATTCCCCCATTGACTTTCACTTTTTTTGGAAGTGAGATGAACATGATGCTTGTTTCTCTCTCTCTCTCTCTCTCTCTCTCTCTCTCTCTCAGACACACACATACACACACACACAGATTTATGATCATGTAACTGTGAGGATGCTTGCTGCAACAGTCTTTATGACTGGTCACAAATCTCTATTTTTCAGTATCGTGGTCACTTTGCAGGATCACTCAAGAAATGGTTATAAGTTGAGGATTACCTCTTCAAGGACAAAGTGGTTTTGACTTGGGGGGGGAGGGAATGGAATTGTGATCTTTTATATATATGTTGGAGGCAGCAAGACAACTCTAACCCACAAAAATGGAAGGATATTTGGATTCCCACCATGGGTGAATGGCTGCAGAAGCTCCTAGTTTTCCCTGATTTTTTTGAATTTCTCTTTCTAGTTTATATTTGGATAAACCAATAGAAAAAGTTTAAGAAAGAGAGAGGGGGGGGGAGATAGGGAGGGGTGGAAGGAAGGAGAGAGAGAGAGAGAGAGAGAGAGAGAGAGAGAGAGAGATTGGGAGTGGTGGAAGGAAGGAAGGAGAGAGAGAGAAGGAGGAAGAGAGGGAAGGAAGGAGAGAAAGAAAGAGGGAGAGAGATAAGGAATGAAGGAAAGAGAGAAAGAGAAAGGAAGAAAGAAAGAAGGAAAGAGAGAGAAAGAAAGAAAAAAGAAAGGAAAGAAAGAAAGAAAGAAAGAAAGAAAGAAAGAAAGAAAGAAAGAAAGAAAGGAAGTTTTGGCAACTGACTTCCTATGTTGACTTCAAGTCCCCGGAGTGGAAATGCTCTCAGGTGTGACAGGTGAGTCTTCCTTCTCCCTCTGCCCCCTCCACAATCGCAGAGACAATCGTTGAGACTCCTCTGCATTGGAAGTTTCAAAACCTCATCAAAGTGACACCTGCTCGGTTACTTTCCCCTAAACCGGCTTCTGTCTCCGCATTGATTTTAAGATTAAAGTGCTGGCAAAGGGCCCCCGATCCATAATCCGGTTCCTGCAGATGGACTGGTGAGTGACAGGAATTGATTCTTCCCCCCCCCACACCCGCCTGTTAAAAGGTATCTCCGGTGGTGTGTGTGTGTGTGTGTGTGTGTGTGTGTGTGTGTGTATGTGTCACCACCCGGCGTTTTGCACGCGGATCACGACGCTCGGACGGTGGTTTGACGGTTCCACCACAAAACCGCGGTAGACTAAAGCGCGCTCGACGAAAGCGCGTATGTGACGTCATCACAGTGCGACGAAAACAGCACACTGTGAGCGGTAAACTTAAAATTAACGTGTAAATCTAAACCTAACCCCCCAAAACCTAACCCTAAACTAACCCCTAACCTAACCCTAAACCTAACCCTAACGCTTAACGTAACCCTAAACCTAACCCTTACCTTTATGTGAATCGGCTTGCTTTAATTTTATTTTAATTTTAATTTAATTTATTTTTAATTTTATTTGTCGCGCTGCTGATGACGTCATGTACACGCTTTAATCGGGCGCGCTTTAGTGGACCACGGTTTTGTTGTGCCACGGGTTTGACAGTTGTCAAAAGCACTTTGGGGAAAGCATCCGAGTCGGGAAGACACAGAGGAGGTCCTTGATTTACAAACTTTCGCTGAGTGGCCGTTCGAAGTTACGACGGCGCTGGAAAAAGGGACTTAGGACCGTTTCCCAGACTTACGACCCTTGCAGAAGCCCCGTGGTCATGTGATCAAAATCTAGTGGCTAGCGCAAGAATCGCCAAAATGTTTAGAAATCCATCGCCAAATTGCTGGAAATGTGACCAAGAACCAGGCACATTCTACTATATGTGGTGGCCGTGTCCAAAAAGCCAAAATACACTGGCAGAATATTCCAAAGTGGTTGACAGAGATAACCGAAGAGGAAGTAGAATTCACACCGGAACTATTTCTCTTGGGAATTATAAACAAGAAATACAACAATTTAAATACAATCTTTTTAAGTATACATATTATCAAGGCAGCAAGAATGGTCTTTGTCCCAAATTGGAAAAACAGGGAAACTCCATATGACGAGGAACTAATTAGGAAAATTCTGACTTGTGCTGAAATGGATAAATTGATGTGGGAATTGAAGAATAAAGATGAATCGGAATATTATAAGATCTGGGATAAATTTTATCGATGGTTGGAATATAAAAGGGAAAGCCCCAAATAGGCAAGGACTAAGATTCATAGAATGGAGACTAGAATTATGCAAAAAAAGGATAAAACGCGAGAATGTACAAATCAACACAGCTGGGAAATAGGTTACTTTTTCCTTTTTTGAAAATACAACATGGATCAAATATTTTCTTAAAAAGCTGCCAAAAAGGCCAACACAGTTCTAGGCTGCATCAACAGAGGGATCATAGAATCAAGATCACGGGAAGGGTTAATACCACTTTATAAGGCCTTGGTGAGGCCACACTTGGAATATTGGCATTCAGTTTTGGTCACCACGGTGTAGAAAAGATGTGGAGACTCTAGAAAGAGTTCAGAGAAGAGCAACCAAGAGGATTAGGGGACTGGAGGCTCAAACATACGAAGAACGGTTGCAGGAACTGGGTATCTCCAGTTTAATGAAAAGAAGGTCCAGGGGAGACATGATAGCAGTCTTCCAATATCTCAGGGGTTGCCCCAAAGAAGAGGGAGTCAAGCTATTCTCCAAGGCACCTGAGGGCAGAACAAGAAACAATGGGTGGAAACTAATCAAGGAGAGAAGCAACTTAGAACTGAGGAGGAATTTCCTGACAGTGAGAACAATTAATCAGTGGAACAGAAGTTACCTCCAGAAGTTGTGAATGCCCCAACACTGGAAGTCTTTAAGAAGATGTTGGATAGCCATTTGTCTGAAGTGGTGTAGGGTTTCCTGCCTAAGCAGGGGGTTGGAGTAGAAGACCTCCAAGGTCCCTTCAAATTCTCTATTCTATTCAAGGAAGGAAGGAAGGAAGGAAGGAAGGAAGGAAGGAAGGAAGGAAGGGAGGGAGGGAGGGAGGGAGGGAGGGAGGGAGGGAGGAAGGAAGGAAGGAAGGAAGGAAGGAAGGAAGGAAAGAAAGAAAGAAAGAAAGAAAGAAAGAAAGAAAGAAAGAAAGAAAGAAGGAAAGAGGGAGTCAAGCTATTATCCAAAGCACCTCAAGGTAGGAAACGAAGCAATGGATGGAAACTAATCCAGGAGAGAAGCAACTTAGAACTGAGGAGAAATTTCCTGACAGTTGGAACAATTAACCAGTGGAACAACTTGTCTCCAGAAGTTGTGAATGCCCCAACACTGGAAGTTTTAAAGAAATGATTAGATAGCCATTTGCCTGAAACAGTATAGGGTTTCCTGCCTATACAAGGGGGCAGGGGGTTGGACTAGAAGACCTCCATGGTCCCTTCCAACTCTGCTATTGTATTAAGAGAAAAAAATGGTCATGATTAGGGCATATAGCATCGTGTGTATTTAAAAAGGGTTTGATATAACCAGTATGCGACTGTTGTGAAATTGAAACTGTGGTGCAGAATAAGGGAAAATGTACACACACACACACACACACACACACACACATCCGCCGATTTGGTCTCTGACTTGTATTTATGACGGCTGCAGTGTCCTGGGGTCACGTGATGTCCCCCTTTTGAGTCCTTCTGACGAGCGAAGTCTATGGGGGAAGCCGCTTCCCAAGGGGGTGACTAACTTAACCACTGCAGTGATTCGCTTAGCAGACGGAGGCCGTAAGACGGGGCAAAACCCGCTGAAGACGTCTCTCACTTAGCAGCAGAAATTTTCGACTGACTTCAGAGGGTTTCTCGTGTTTTCAGAGCTGGGTCAGAAAACCTTTATAGTATTGTAATTTTATATTTTTATAGAGCCGAGGTGGCGCAGTGGTTAAATGCAGCACTGCAGGCTACTTCAGCTGACTGCAGTTCTGCAGTTCGGCTGTTCAAATCTCACCGGCTCAAGGTTGACTCAGCCTTCCATCCTTCCGAGGTGGGTAAAATGAGGACCTGGATTGTTGTTGGGGGCAATATGCTGACTCTGTAAACCGCTTAGAGAGGGCTGAAAGCATGAAGCGGTATATAAGTCTAACTGCTATTGCTATATTGTATTCTTCTCTTCTCTCCCCTCCTCTTCTATTCTTCTCTCCTTTTTTATTTTTTTCTTCCCTTCCATTCTTCTCTCCTCTTCCCTTCTCTCCCCTCCTCTTCTATTCTTCCCTTCTCTCCCCTTCCATTCTTCTCTCCTCTTCCCTTCTATTCTCAAGTTGAGTGCATCAGTTCTGCGGAGAGCTTGTTCCTCTCCCTCCCTTGCGGTGGTGTAGAGAGGGGGCCCTCCCGGCAGGGGTCTCCCATGACTCGGGATGGAAATGATTTCCTAGGGGAGGGGGTGCAGCAAATATATAAATCACTGTCAGAGGAGAGAGCCCCAGTTTGACCTGGCAGGAAGGCGTGAGACATTCAGATTTGTTCCATTCCATACTGTGTCACTTGCCATCCAGCGGGTGAAGTGCAGAGTAATCAATTAGGTTGACAAGATCCCCTACAGATCCCTGCCAGCTACGATGGAGACGTCAGGGGGGAGGGGAGGAGAGAGAAAAGGAGCCCCAAGCATGGAAAGAAAGATGTCAGGATGGGAAATCGGCACCCCCCCTCCCCGTTCCGATGAGGAACCGAAGTGGCGCAGTGGTTAGGGTGCAGTACTGCAGGCCACTTCAGCTGACTGTTATCTGCAGTTCAGCGGTTCTAATCTCACTGGCTCAAGGTTGACTCAGCCTTCCATCCTTCCGAGGTGGGTGAAATGAGGACCCGGATTGTTGTTGGGGGCGATATGCTGACTCTGTAAACCGCTTAGAGAGGGCTGAAAGCCCTATGAAGCAGTATATAAGTCTAACTGCTATTGCTATTAAGAACCGCGGTGGTGCAGTGGTTGGAGTGCAGAACTGCAGGCTACTTTCTGCTGATCACAGGCTGCCAACAGTTTGGCAGTTCGAATCTCACCAGGCTCAAGGCTGGCTCTGTAAACCGCTTAGAGAGGGCGGGAAAGCCCTATGAAACGATACGTGTCTATGTGCTATTGGAAGGAAGACAGGGAGGGAGGGAGGAAGGGAGGGGGAGAGAGAGAGGAAGAGGAAGAAAGAAAAAGAGAGAGGAGGGGAGGGAAGGAGGGAAGGAATGGCCCTGGTTGCAGTTCCTGCAACCGTCCGTCGTATGTTTTAGCCTCCAGTCCCCTAATCGTCATTGTTGACTAAAAGACCACCAAGGTCCCTTCTAACTCTTTTAATTCTGCATTCTATCCCTGCTTGAAAAAACAATCAAATCAGAAGCCAAAATCCTATTTGGAAGCAGAAGTCCAGAGGGCCCTTTTTGGAGCGACTGCAACTTTCCGTTAGTGTCATGGAGAGGACCACGGGTACGATGCCGGCATCCTCCTAAAGGCCCCAAAACAGCCACCTCCCTGCCCTCCCTTGTTTTCTGCCTGTCCCCAGAGCAGGTGGTTGCTCTTCTCCTACATAGAGCCGAGGTGGTGCAGTGGTTAGGGTGCAGCACTGCAGGCTACTTCAGCTGACTGCTAGTTCTGCAGTTCGGCTGTTCAAATCTCACCGGCTCAAAGGTTGACTCAGCCTTCCATCCTTCCGAGGTGGGTGAAATGAGGACCCGGATTGTTGTTGGGGGCGATATGCTGACTCTGTAAACCGCTTAGAGAGGGCTGAAAGCCCTATGAAGCGGTATATAAGTCTAACTGCTTTTGCTATTGCTACATCACTTCCAGGCACAACTGGGTTCTTCCGAGGAAGCCTTTAAATTCCGCCTTGGTTCATCGTTTTTCCTCGCTGCTGTGGACAGCCAAGTTTCTGGGGTTTTTTTGGGGGGGGGGGTGCTGGAATCCCCATTTAGCTTTTGCAAAAGCAGGCTGCAAAGGCAAGGAAACGGAAGGCACCAAGGGGGAAAGGCCAGCCTGGCACACTTCGGAACGCGGGCAGCGCCATCGACAAATCGCTCATCCGTTCCCCCGTCAGGCAGCGTTTCCAGGCCCAGCGGGGTTCGAATGGGATCCTACTGGGGAAGAGAAATTAACTCGGAATGGAGGTAATCCATCTTCGGATCGCGAAAGGCTCTGTGTTTCGGGGGAGAGCTTCTTGGCAATAAAAGGGGGAAGGACCGAGCCTCATTAAAGAGGACGGAGGATGGAGAAGTTGGAGGGCGATAAGAATCGGCGGCCTTCATTTCATTTCTTCCACGCTCAGCTTTTGATGCGTTCAATCCGTCAAGACTAGAGCTGCAAGGGACCTCGGAGGTCGTCTAATCCAGCGGTCATCCAGCAGTGGTCCATGAGAAAATTTCGGTGGTCCATAGAAAAATTATTTGCATTTTTTATATTGCACTAAATCAGGGGTCCTCAAACTACGGCCCCTGGGATGGATGCGTGCAATGAACGCTTGTGTTGCTGCAAAGAGTCTCCCCCTTTGGGGTCTTTTTGTGGGGGTCGGAGAGGGGGCAAAAATTCCAACTTGGGGTCTGCTTCAGCCTCTTAGAGGGCTTTGGGGGAAGGCTGGAGGGAAGCACCGCTGGTGGGGAAGAGCCGAAGGGCCTCATTCCAGTGGGACTGCATCATGGCCTGGAACTGGCTGACCATCTCAGCCCATTGAGCCTCCAGGCACCATCACCTGGCCTTGCACTCCCGCAGGTCTTCCCTCTGCTTGGAAAGCCTATGCTCCTAGTCCTCATTGAGGTGCTTCTGCTGAGCCTCCTTCTCGGCCAGATCCAATTAGAGCTGCTTTGCCAACTCTTTCGCCTGGGGGCTGCTTAGCTCCAGCAACTGCTTCCTGTCGGGGCGCTAAGGAGCCCGGGCGGGGCAGGCAAGGAGTGGCAAGTAGAGGCTGGCAAGGCGCTCCACCACATGAGTGAATTGAGTTGGCCATGCCCACGCAGTCACATGACCATCTTACCACGCCCACCCAGCCGGTCATTAGGCAGATCATATTGGTGGTCCGTGGCATTCAAAATTATGAATTTAGTGGTCCTTCAGGTCCGAAAGGTTGGTGACCCCTAGTCTACTCCAACCCCCTGCTCAAGCAGGAGACCCTCTACCATTTCAGGCAAGTGGCTGTCCAGTCTTTTCTGAAAAACCTCCAGTAATGGAGCACCTACAACTTCTGGAGGCAAGTTGTTCTACTGGTTAATTGTTCTCACTGTCAGGAAATGTCTCCTTAATTCCAGGTTTCCTCTCTCCTTGATTAGTTTCCATCCATCTGGTGGTGCTGTGGGAAATAAATTGACCCCACCCCTCTTCTTTGCAGCAGCCCCTCAAATATTGGGATACTGCTATCATGTCATCCTTAGTCCTTCTCTTCATTAGATTAGCCATGCCCAGTTCCTGCAACCCTTCTTCATATGTTTTAGTCTCCAGGCCTTTAATTTGCTCTTCTTTGCACTTTTTCCAAAGTCTCAACTTTTTTTTTTTGTGGTATGGTGACCAAAATTGGATGCTGGATTCCGGGTGTGGCCTTACGAAGGATTTATAAAGCGGGACTAAAACATACGAAGAACGGTTGCAGGAACTGGGTACGTCTATGAAAAGAAGGACTAAGGGTGACATGAGAGCAGTCTTCCAATATTTGAGGGGCTGCCACAAGGAAGAGGGGGTCAGATCACGTGAAGGGTTAATACCATTTTATAAGGCCTTGGGAAGGCCACACTTGGAATCCTGCATCCAGTTTTGGTCACCACGACGTAGAAAAGGTGTGGAGACTCTGGAAAGAGTGCAGAGAAGAGCAACAAAGAGGATTAGGGGACTGGAGGCTAAAACATATGAGGAACAGTTGCAGGAACTGGGCATGGCTAGTTTAATGAAAAGAAGGACCAGGGGAGACATGATAGCAGCCTTCCAATATCTCAGGGGTTGCCACAAAGAAGAGGGAGTCAAACTATTCTCCAAGGCACCTGAGGGCAGAACAAGAAGCAATGGGTGGAAACTAATCAAGGAGAGAAGCAACTTAGAACGGAGGAGGAATTTCCTGACAGTGAGAACAATCAATCAGTGGAACAGAAGTTGCCTCCAGAAGTTGTGAATGCCCCAACACTGGAAGTCTTTAAGAAGATGTTGGATAGCCATTTGTCTGAAACGGTATAGGGTTTCCTTCCTAGGCAGGGTGTTGGACTAGAAGACCTCCAAGGTCCCTTCCAACTCTGTTATTCTATTCTATTTTATTCTATGGATGGAAGAAGGAAGGAAGGAAGGAAGGAAGGAAGGAAGGAAGGAAGGAAGGAAGGAAGGAAGGAGAGAGGGAGGGAGGGATTCTCCAAAGAACCTGAGGGTAGAAGAAGCAATGGATGGAAACTAATCAAGGAGAGAAGCAACTTAGAACTGAGGAGAAATTTCCCTCCCCTGATTTGAATTGTGAGCCGCCCTGAGTCCCCCTTGGGGAAAAGGGTGGCATATAAATGTAATAAAATCAATTCAAATCAATCAATTCCTGACAGTTAGAACAATTAATCAGTGGAAGAGAAGTTGCCTCCAGAAGTTGTGAATGCCCCAACACTGGAAGTCTTTAAGAAGATGTTGGATAGCCATTTGTCTAAAACGGTATAGGGTTTCCTGCCTAGGCAGGGGGTTGGACTAGGAGACCTCCAAGGTCCCTTCCAACTATGGTATGGTATGGTATGGTATTGTATTAACCAGTGGACTAGCCTCCAGAACTGGGGAGGGCTCCATCCCTGGAGTTTTTAAAGAAGAGATTGGACAACCATTTGTCTGAAATGGTATAAAGCAGGGGGTTGGACCAGAAGACCTAGCACTGATGATGTTACCGAGGTGGGCCACGAAACGTCGGCAAGCTCAGAGAGCACCAAGGACTCCACCCAAAAAAAAAAAAAAAAAAAGGAATCTTATCCAAGACTTCTTGCATGAAAAAGTCCAAGTTTCCAAAACACGTATTTAAAGACTCCCATCTATCTACCACTTCAAGCCTTCTCAGTGTCTGCAACTCAGTCCATCTGGCTGACCTTTTCTGGACTTCTGTCTCCATCAGTTATTAAGGTCAGATTGTATTGGGCAGGGGTCTTATTTCACCCTCGCCCCCTTCCCCAAATGCCACCTCCGCTTGGACAGCTGGCAGCGGGGTTAAGCTAGCTAACCAATTCCTGCTAGTCAAGGGGCCTGGGGTCGTGTTTTCCTTTCCTTTCAGGCCAGTTGCTCTGCAGCTAAAAATATTTTGTGGCCTTTTCGACGCTATTGCATAAGGCGATATTTGGAGTGCAAACTTCAATGTTTAGAAATCTTTGAAGTTTTGTTTCTTAGAAGCCACCGAGATAGGATAGAATAGAATAAAATAACAGAGTTGGAAGGGACCTTTTCAGACAAATGGCTATCCAACATCTTCTTAAAGACTTCCAGTGTTGGGGCATTCACAACCTCTGGAGGCAACTTCTGTTCCACAGATTAATTGTTCTCACTGTCGGGAAATTCCTCCTTAATTTTGATTAATTCTTCTATCAGGATTTTTTTTTAGTTCCAGGTTGCTTCTCTCTTTGATTAGTTTCCATCCATTTCATCTTGACCTGCCTTCAGGTGCTTTGGAGAATAGATTGACTCCCTCTTCTTTGTGGCAGCCCCTGAGATATTGGAACGCTTCTATCATGTCTCCCCTAGTCCTTCTTTTCATTAAACTAGACATCCCCAGTTCCTGCAACCGTTCTTCATATGTTTTAGCCTCCAGTCCCCTAATCCTCTTGGTTGCTCTTCTCTGCACTCTTTCTAGAGTCTCCACATCTTTTCTACATCGTGGCGACCAAAACTGAATGCCGTATTCCAAGTGTGGCCTTACCAAGGCCTTATAAAGTGGGATTAACCCTTCACGTGATCTTGATTCTATCCCTCTGTTGATGCAGCCTAGAACTGTGTTGGCCTTTTTGGCAGCTGCTGCACACGGCTGGCTCCTATTTAAACGGTTGTCCCCTTAGGACTCCAAGATCCCCCTCACAGTTACTACTATTGAGCCAGGTACCACCTATACTGTACCTGTGCATTTTGTTAATGCACAGGTAGATATGATACAATGGAACTGAGCCACACTGGAAATGCCTATGAGAAATTTCTCCAAAACTAAGAGGACTTTTCCTTTTTTTTCCCTCTTATTTTATTGATTTTCTATTGTTTACATTTTTCTAGTGCTTAATCAACATCGGTTTGTCTGGGCTATTTTATTGGCTTTAGCAGTACTGATTACGTTCTTATTCTCCACCCCTTTTTTCCAACCACTGGTAAAATAAATTCCCATTTTTATTTAAATTTTGCTTAATATTTTTAAATTGGCATATAGAAGCAGTATTCAGAAGCAGGAACTTGCAGAATCTACTGTATAATCTTAATACCATTGATATATTATTATATATATACAGCACTTATACTTAATATGTACTAATACCTAATAGACTTGAAATATATCAATGTAATACGTACACTTAATATAGTTAATGTATATAAATATAAGTGTACACTTAATATGCTTAGTGCATATCATATAATATATTCACGTAATATACTTTAATATATATAAATACTGTACACACACACACTCACTTACTATGTTTAATATCTCAACTAAATCAAAGATCTGAGATTGTATGACACACTAAGCCATCAAAAGCAACAAGAACCACAACCCAAAGCTAAAGCTAACAAATGTTGTGTCCATGCAGCCTTTTGTGTGTTGTGCATTCCTGTAACACAGCCACAGTTAAATATTATGCAAGTTAATGCATTTCAATCACCTTTTGCCATTACGACTATCCGGGGGGGGGGGGAGGAGGAGAGGTAAATACAATTACATAACCGCATATTTTAGCTGGATTGCAGCCTAAGCTAATTAATCAGCGGCAGCTACGGCTAATTAATCTGCTCCTGAGATCCATTTCGCCTTCACGTGTGACTGCATGAGCTAAAAGCTAAAAGGGTCCTCTGTAAGGTGCTACCTTTAAACAAAGATTATTTCTCATCCTCAGAAACAAGAAGTGAAGCTAAGCATTTTCTAACATTTTTTTAAAAAACAACTTTTTTCAGTAGTCCTCGACTTATGACCACAATTGAGCCTAATTTTTATTTGTTGTTAAGCGAGATGTTTGTTTTGTGAGTTTTGGCCCTTTCTACGATCTTTCTTGTCACAGTTATTCTAACGATCTTTGGGCGGAAAATAGAAGAATAGAATAGAACAAGGAATAAAGTAGAATGGAATGGAATAGAATAAGGATCAGAAAAAGAATAAGAATAGAATAGAACAGAATAGAAGAGGAAAGGATAGGATAGACTAGAGTATGAAAGAATAGAATAGAGTAGAATAGGATAGGATGGGATGGAACAGAAGGGAAGGAAGAGAAGAGGTGAGGATAGGATAGGGTAGGGTTGAAATAGAATAATAATAAAATAAGAAATGGAATGGAATGCAGAATAGAATAGAAGAGAGCAGAAGAGAAGAGAACAGGTTAGGGTAGGATAGGATAGAAATAGAAAATGGAATGGAATGAAATAGAATAGAACCGAGAAAACAGAATTAAAAAAAACATTCAGCTTATCTATGGGAAAATCTTATTTTTCCAATCCTCACTGCCCTTTAAGGCTTCCTATGCTGAATGCTCCCTTGTTGTGTTATGACAGAAAAGACAACTTCTTATTTTCACCTTTTATTTTGAGAGGTAATTTATCCTGCTTTTGTCTCTACAGCAGCCGGCTGCCACATTTCACATGGTCGAGGTTTTTATTTATTTATTTAATCTAGGTATAATTAAATGTGTTAAAAGCAGGGAGGAACTTGAACATCAAAAGTTAACCAGAGGCAGGTGTTTTACACGTGGAGTTTATCAGGAGGCCTTTTATCGTACTTTCTGGGCTACAGATTGGCATGTTTTGTTTTTTTACTAGAAGTGCAGGATAAAAATATTTTCAAGGAAACAAATAAAGTCACGTGGGAGGCAATTTTTAAGCAGGCTCTGGTTCCTTGCAGAATTCTGATTTTATCTTCTAGGATTTATAGGTGTGATTTTTCAGGGGATCTCAGAATTGGAAAAGTCAAGTTAGGTTATCAATACAATACAATACAATACAATACAATACAATACAATACAATACAATACAATACAATACAATACAATAGCAGAGTTGGAAGGGACGTTGGAGGTCTTCTAGTCCAACCCCCTGCCTAGGCAGGAAACCCTATACCGTGTTTCAGACAAATGGCTATCCAACATCTTAAAGACTTCCAGTGTTGGGGCATTCACAACTTCTGGAGGCAACTTCTGTTCCACTGGTTAATTGTTCTCACTGTCAGGAAATTTCTCTTCAGTTCTAAGTTGCTTCTCTCCTTGATTAGTTTCCACCCATTGCTTCTTGTCTTGCCCTCAGTTGCTTTGGAGAATAGCTTGACTCCCTATTCTTTGTGGCAACCCCTGAGATATTGGAACGCTGCTATCATGTCTCCCCTAGTCCTTCTTTTCATTAAACTAGCCATGCCCAGTTCCTGCAACCGTTCTTCATATGTTTTAGCCTCCAGTCCCCTAATCCTCTTCGTTGCTCTTCTCTGCACTCTTTCTAGAGTCCCCACATCTTTTTTTACATCGTGGTGGCCAAAACTGAATGTCGTATTCCAGGTGTGGCCTTATCAAGGCCTTATAAAGTGGTATTAACCCTTCACATGATTTTGATTCTCTCCCTCTGTTGATGCCGCCTAGAACTGTGTTGGCTTTTTTGGTAGCTGCTGCACACGGCTGGCTCCTTTTTAAATGGTTGTCCACTAGGACTCCAAGATCCCTCTCACAGTTACTACTGTTGAGCAAGGCACCACCTATACTCTACCTGTGCATTTCGTTTTTTTTGCCTAAATGTAGAACCTTCCTCTTTTCACCATTGAACTTCATTTTATTAGATAGTGCCCAATGTTCAAGTTTGACAGAAAGACAGAGACGGACAGACAGAGAGAGAGAAAGAAAGAAAGAAAGAAAGAAAGAAAGAAAGAAAGAAAGAAAGAAAGAAAGAAAGAAAGAAAGAAAGAAAGGAAGGAAGGAAGGAAGGAAGGAAGGAAGGTAGGTAGATGACAGACAGAAAGATAGAAAGATAGATAGAAAGACAGACAGACAGAGAGAAAGAAAGAGAGAAAAAGGAAAGATAAATGACAGACGAACAGAGACAGACAGATGGATAGAAAGAATGAGAGAGACAGAGACAGACAGAAAGACAGACAGAAAGAGAAAGACAGAAAGAAAGGACACACAGACAGAAAGATATAGAAAGAAAGAAAGAAAGAAAGAAAGAAAGAAAGAAAGAAAGAAAGAAAGAAAGAAAGAAAGAAAGAAAGATGTGACCATGGGGTGCAACTGTGCAGCCATCGTAACTTCGAAAACAGATCATAAGCAGCTTTTGGGGTGCCCTGCTGTAAATTTGAACGGTCCTTAAGAGAACATTCGTAATTCGAGGACTATCTGTAAAGACAGGAAGGCTTTTCCCACAGTGTCCCCCCCACATCTTACCTGCAAGAGAGGCCTTTGCACCCCGAGCATTTTCATGGTGTCTGCATTGGCCAGAATCTTCAGGGGTTCGGTGATTTTGGTGACGCCCTCGATTTCCTTGTTGATTTCTCCCAGGACTTGGCTCAGGAAGATGTTTTTGATGTACATGGTGAGGAATTCTCGGAGGGGACACTGCTTCGCGGGACTGAATCCCAAAGCGTGTTCGATCTCTTGAATAAACCTAAAAACACAGTTAAAAAAAAAAAAAGCAGAGGGAGATGCGTCATTACGACAGCAGAACACGATTTAAGCCCGTGAATTTTGTCATTTTAACCCGAAGCAGGTAGTCCTCGACTTATAACAGTTCATTTAGTGACTGCTCAGAGCTGCAGAGTTATGGAGGCACTGAACGAAGTGACGAAGGACCATTTTTTTCCACACACCTATTACAGCATACCCCCCAGGGTCAAAATTCAGGTGTTCGGCAACCGACTCACATTTACGACGGCTGCAGTGTCCCGGGGGCGGGGCTGTCGTTTTGTGACCCTCTGAAGTGGATTAGTGAGCCACCCGGTCGTTAAGTGAATCTGGCTTTCCCCGCTGACTTTGCTGGTCAGAAGGTGGCCGCAGAGACAAAGCGACAGTAAGTGGGAACCAGTTTGCCAAGGATCTGAATCCTGACCACGTGATGATGGGGACAACTGCAGGGGTTGTAAACTGAGAAAAACGGTCATAAGAAAGTTTTTTCAGTGCTGCCGTAACTTTTTCAGTCACTAAACGAATGGTTGTAAGTCGAGGATGACCTGAACTTTTTGAATGTGGCTCATATTCAGCAGAAAACCATCTGAATCTGTCTTGTGTACAGTTAAAGCATGCATTGAAAAGCTGTGAAAAGGAGAGAGGGGGGGAGGGAGGGAGGGAGGGAGGGAGGGAGAGGGAGAGGGAGAGGGAGAGGGAGAGAGAGACAGGCAGACAGACAGACAGACAGACAGACAGACAGACAGACACGGAGCCTGGGCTGTCAATCAGCCCTCAGATAGAGAGTCAACAGCCCCCAGGTCTGGAGGTGGGTGATTAGGAAGAAGAACAGCTGAATCCAATGCCTGACGCACGGATGTGCAGAAGGCAGAGGAAAGGAGAGCAGTGGAAATCTATGGGCCAGTCCTTGGGACAAAAGATCCCTGAGTGTCTGACATGCAGATGTACAGAAGGCAAAGGAGAGGAGAGCAGTGGAAATCTATGGGCCGGTCCTTGGGACGGAAGATCCCTGAGTGCTGGATGTACAGAAGGCAGAGGAGAGGAGAGCAGTGGAAATCTATGGGCCGGTCCTTGGGACGGAAGATCCCTGAGTGCCTGACGTGCAGATGCACAGAAGGCAGAGAAGAGGAGAGCAGTGGAAATCTATGGGCCGGTCCTCAGGACGGAAGATCCCTGAGTGCTGGATGCACAGAAGGCAGAGGAGAGGAGAGCAGTGGAAATCTATGGGCCGGTCCTTGGGACGGAAGATCCCTGGGTGCCTGACGTGCAGATGCACAGAAGGCAGAGGAGAGGAGAGCAGTGGAAATCTATGGGCCACTGTGGTGGGAGAAAAAACTTTTTTGCAGCGCTCCTAATAAAGGAATCATTGATTAATTACAGAGAGTTTATCGTGTTTGGGGAGCTGGGTCAGAATAAAGTCTTAGCTGGCGATGGAGGAGTTGAAGGACCTGGCGATCTAAGAAAACGGTTTTCATAATTGAAAAACGTTTTTGCAAGATCAAGAAAATCTGAACGGCTCAAGAAAATCTGAACGCTATTTCCAGGAGCGTTTTGAAAAGACTGCCGAAGAATTAATTTGGCGATCGTAGGATTAGGTATCAAGGCAACAACTGTTGGGGGAACCCGTTTATCTTTTTAGCCCAAATGTCTAACAAGAACATTTCCCCCCGTTCACAATCTCATTATTAACAACAATAAAACATCACAGCCCGTAAATATAAAACGGAGCCGAGAGAACAATGTGACAATGCAATTCTATGTCACGAGAATGGTGAGTAAACTCGACTGCTTAAGATCACACAAGAGTTTCTTCAAAATGCAAACCGCCTGTCGTATACAGGCAGTCCTCGACTTACAACAGTTCATTCAGTGACCGTTCATAGTTACAACGGCGCTGAAAAAAGTAAAAAAAACTCTTTTGGGGAAACAGTGATTGGTCCAAAGACACCCAGCCAGCTTTCATGCCTCAGGTGGTCCTAGAACTCACTGTCTCCTGGTGATTGGCCTAAAGTCACCCAGCTAACTTTCATGCCTAAGGTTGGACTTGAACTCGGCATCTCCTAGTGATTGGTCCAAAGACACCCAGCCAGTTTTCATGGCTATGGTGGGCCTAGAACTCACTGTCTCCTGGTGATTGGCCTAAAGTCACCCAGCTAACTTTCATGCCTAAGGTGGGACTTGAACTCGGCATCTCCTAGTGATTGGTCCAAAGACACCCAGCCAGCTTTCATGCCTAAAGTGGGACTAGAACTCCCCGTCTCCTGCTGATTGAGCTAATAATAATCCATGTGCTGCGCTATCTCCTCTTGCTGCCTTCAAAAGAACAGTTGTCTCAGGAGCATCCAAAATGGTTAATATCTCCATGGTTGTCCACGCAAGCCTCCAATGTCAAACATGATAGGATCAACTCAATTAACACCTTCAACTCCCTTCCCTGCTGCTCCGCCAGCTCTCCCCCGCATCCCCCTCCTCTAATCAGTTAACAAACACTCTTATGAGGGACTGTGCGTGTGTGTGTCTGTCAATCCAATTATTTCCTATCTGGGATGTGAAGACACTCCATTAAATAGAGCGGACAGATGGCCCCAGTTCTTTCACCAATCAATCAACTGACTGATTAGCTGATTAGGGGCTCAATAATCGAAGCAAACCAGGGGTTTAGGTACCAGGAAACGTCCAGAGGGCAAAATCCAGACCCGTTGCGGTCACTCTGTCCAGCATAGCAACAAGGTTAAGATTGGCATCTCACACCTGCCGAGCAGGGGAGGTGTTCACTTATTTTCCCTACCCGTTCGTAAATGGGCGCATACACGCATGCTTGCTTCGCTTTCACCCGTCCCGTGTGATGCATGTGCTTTGATCTCACGCGTGGTTTGCATGCATGCACACAGTTTGAAAACCTGCCTAAATAGAACAGCATAGAGCTGGGGCGGGTGGGCAAGTTCCAGCAAACCGGTCCGAACCAGCTGAATACCATCTCTGATTCTGAGCTCCGCTACGGGTTTGAGCAAACCAGTACGAACCGGCTGAATACAATCTCTGCTTCTGAGCTCCACTACTGGTTCAAGAGAACCGGTCGGAACCAGCTGAATGCCATCTCTGCTGCTGAGCCCCACTACTGGTTCAAGCGAACTGGTCGGAACCGGCTGAATACCATCTCTGCTGCTGAGCTCCACTACTGGTTTGAGCGAACCGGTCCGAACCGGCTGAATACAATCTCTGCTGCTGAGCTCCATTACTGGTTTGAGCGAACCGGTCCGAACCGGTTGAATACCATCTCTGCTGCTGAGCTCCACTACTGGTTCGAGCGAACCGGTCCGAACCGGTTGAATACCATCTCTGCTGCTGAGCTCCACTACTGTTTCGAGCGAACCGGTCCGAACCGGCTGAATACCATCTCTGCTTCTGAGCTCCACTACTGGTTCAAGAGAACCGGTCGGAACCAGCTGAATGCCATCTCTGCTGCTGAGCCCCACTACTGGTTCAAGCGAACTGGTCGGAACCGGCTGAATACCATCTCTGCTGCTGAGCTCCACTACTGGTTTGAGCGAACCGGTCCGAACCGGCTGAATACAATCTCTGCTGCTGAGCTCCATTACTGGTTTGAGCGAACCGGTCCGAACCGGTTGAATACCATCTCTGCTGCTGAGCTCCACTACTGGTTCGAGCGAACCGGTCCGAACCGGTTGAATACCATCTCTGCTGCTGAGCTCCACTACTGTTTCGAGCGAACCGGTCCGAACCGGCTGAATACCATCTCTGCTGCTGAGCTCCACTACTGGTTCGAGCGAACCGGTCCAAACCGGCTGAATACCATTTTTGCTTCTGAGCTCCACTACTGGTTCGAGCAAACTGGTCCAAACCGGCTGAATACCATTTCTGCTTCTGAGCTCCACTACTGGTTCGAGCGAACCGGTCCGAACTGGCTGAATACCATCTCTGCTGTTGAGCTCCCTGCTCAAACAAATGCTACACAACGCAGACTGAAGAATGAAGGTTGCTGGTTTGCTTTGACAACTGACAGCTTATTAAGGTAAATTTTATTGATTTATTTGTATCAAATGCTGTTTTTTTTTTACAAATATCTCAAGGCAGTGAACGAATGTAATATGCGTCCCTCCTCTTATTTTTCCTATGACAACAACCCTGTGAGGGAAGTTGGTTGGAGAGAGAGTGACTGGCCCAGCCAGCTTTCTTGCCTAAGGTGGGATTAGAACTCACCGTCTCCTAGTGATTGACCCAAGCCACTCAGCTGAGATCATGCCTAAGGTAAGACTACAATTCATCATCTCCTGGTGTTTAACCCAAAGTCCCAGCCAGCTTTCCTGCCAAAGGTAGAACTAGAACTCACCATCTCCTGGTGACTGGCCCAAGCTATTCAGCTGAGATCATGCCTAAGGTAAGACTAGAATTCACCATCTCCTGGTGACTGGCCCAAAGTCATCCAGCTGAATTTCCTGGCTAAGGCAGGACTAGAACTCCCTGTCTCCTGGTGACTGGCCCAAAGTCACCCAGCTGGCTTTCCTGCCTAAGGTGGAACTAGAACTCCCTGTCTCCTGGTGACTAGCCCAAAGTCACCCAGGTGGCTTTCATCACTATGGCAGCACTATACCTTACAGTCTCCGGGTGACTGGCCCAAAGTCACCAACCTGCTCTCCTGCCTACGCAGGGACTAGAACTCACCATCTCCTGCTTTTTAGCCTGGCGCCTTAACTACTGGACCAATCTGGCACTCAACGCAGGGAGGTCTAACTCCGTTGTTCCAGAGCGGTGTCTAACCAGACGCCTGACAACAAAGACATTTGTGTAACACATTTACAGACACAGGGATCAGATTCCCAAGAGAGGAACATGAAGGAGTCACAACCGACATCGTTCCAGCACCGTAAGAAGCCACGTTAACGCTCCACGCGAGGCTGTATCAAAGCCAAGTCCCATTTGAGCCGCCATCGAGCTCATTATTAAGCTGGCAGGGAAAGGCAACTCCGGAGGGGCGAACAATATTGCGTTTTCGAGAGGGAGGGCGAACCCCACCAAGGGGAACAGCTGAGCCCGCCGGATAGCAAGGACGACACAAGTGATTTCTCCCGCAAAGTTGGATACAAAACCTCGTCCTTACATTTTATTGCAGCCTTGGGAGGCCTCACGTTGCTGAAACAATTACGGCCACCGGAGAAGCTGAAGAGATTTCTTCAAAACTGGGGAGGAAAACAGATGATCGTACGGGCAGGGGGTCCTCGACGTACGACCACCGTTGCGCCTGGAATCCCTGTCGCTAAGTGAGAAATACGTGCAGGGAGTAGTTTCGACCCGTCTGATGAATTTTCTTGCCGCATTTGTTAAGTAAATCACTGCGGTTCTTTTTTTTTATTGATTTTTTTTTAAAAAAAGATTTTATAAATTTTTACCTCCCCTCCCTCACCCTCCCCACCCGAAACCCCCCCCCCCAACTTCCCAGAACAAATACAGGGTGTAAATCTTTAACAAACATATTCTAAAATAAACTTAAAGAAAGTTAGTATCATCTTTCATTTGAGCTTTAACTCCTCTTTGCTAGGCTAACTCTAAACGGATTATATCGTTCCTCGCTTTTTCAGTCAAAAACTATCTGGAATTTCTTAGTCCTGTATTTATTTTAGCAATAGCAATAGCAGTTAGACTTATATACTGCTTCATAGGGCTTTCAGCCCTCTCTAAGCGGTTTACAGAGTCAGCATATCGCCCCCATAGTCTGGGTCCTCATTTCACCCACGTCGGAAGGATGGAAGGCTGAGTCAAACTTGAGCCGGTGAGATTAGAACCGCTGAACTGCAGATAGCAGTCAGCTGAAGTGGCCTGCAATACTGCACCCTAACCACTGCGCCATCTCGGCTCCATTTTGGATATTTTGAATATAGTCAATCCATCTTCTCCACTCCAGTTTATATTTCTCATCTGAGTGGTCCTTAAGATGTGCTGAAATTTTAGCCATCCCTGCTAAGTTTGTTACTTTTAATGTCCAATCACTGCGGTTCTTAAAGGAGTAACCCGGTGGTTAAGTGAATCTGGTGGTACTACTACTACTACTACTACTACTACTACTACTACTACTACTACTACTCCTTATTCTTCCTTCTCCTCCCCCTCTTCCTCTCCTTCTCCTGCTTCTTATTATTTTATTTTTTGTTATCTTATTATGAAGCCCAGGATAAATCTAGGGGAAAGTCCCCTTTTGCGACTTTCTGACAAGCCAAGCAAATGGGATGCCAGCTTCACTTAGCAACGGTGTGACTCACTTAACGACTGCGCCGGTTCACTTAACAACCGTGGCACAAAAGGTTGCAAAATGGGGGAAAACTCACTTAACCACTGTCTCACTTAGCAACAGAAATGTGAGCTTCTGTGATCGTCCCGGTCGTCATCTGACAGGGAAGGGAAGCTGGATTCGCTTAACGACTGCATGAATCACTTAGCAACATCTGGGATTCACCCTAGCAAGAAACTTTGCACAGGAGGCACGGGCTCCCTTAACTCAGAAACAGAAATTCCGGTCTTAAATCAAGGACAACCAAATATGGTCGTTAAGTCAAAGGACCACCAGAACGTGATTCATCCCTTCCGAAGAGTTTCAGCGCATGCTTTTTCCAAGGGCATCTTAAGAGACCTGATCTTCTCCGCAACCACAAATCACATCTCCTGCCCCCCACACACAATTCTTAATAATGTGCCCAAGCATCTTAACTTTTTACGATGAGCTCATTTGAAGCACAAAAGGATCTGTGTTAATTACAGGCCGGAAAAGCAAGAAAGCTGAACGTATATTACGAGAGCAGCCGGCGCTCCAGATGGAAAGCGTGAAGGGTGCCACGTAGTTCGGGCCTGATTCTGTAGGAAAAGTGGGCTGGGGGCTGGGCTGGGGGGTGTGTGGAAAGGGAAAGCCCACCATGCGGATGAAATTCCTCTCTTTCCCCCAGAGGCCAGGTTCACTTCTACAAAAGAAAGGCAAAGTTGTTTGCAAAACAAACTTGAAAAGGTATGCGACGGGGTCGCCTGGGATCATCCGGGGAGTCCTCGACTTAACGACCACAGCTGAGCCTACAATTTGGACCAGATGACCTACAACAGGGGTGGTCAAACTGGATTTCTTCCGAGAGCCGGATCAGCATTGTAGTTCTCCTCCGTGGGCAGTGATCCACTTAACAACGGCGCCAGGAAAGGTCGTGAAACAGTGGCAAAACTCCCTTAACAAATGTTTCGTTCAGCAATAGAAATTTTCGGCTTCATTGTGGTTGTAAGTTGAGGACTATCTGTGCTCCTCTTTAGAGCCGAGGTGGCGCAATGGTTAAATGCAGCACTGCAGGCTACTTCAGCTGACTGCAGTTCTGCAGTTCGGCGGTTCAAATCTCACCGGCTCAAAGGTTGACTCAGCCTTCCATCCTTCCGAGGTGGGTGAAATGAGGACCCGGATTGTTGTTGGGGGCAATATGCTGACTCTGTAAACTGCTTAGAGAGGGCTGAAAGCCCTATGAAGCGGTATATAAGTCTAACTGCTATTGCTATTGCTACCAACACACACACACACACACACACACACACACACACACACACAGAGCCCTATGCACATCAGGAAGCACAAAAACAATAACTTGAAAATAGTAACTCTTTGGCTAATTTTCCCATTGACGAAGCCCGGCGATGCATGAACTCCATTGACAGAGAAAGGAAGCTATAGGATCGAGCTTCTTAATTCTAATTATTTCCTGCTCGCTGAAAAGAGCAACAGACTCTTTTCTGCAAATTTCTCGTTTCCGAAGGTGGCGTCGGGGTTCTGAAAAGCCCTCCGACCAAGAGCTCTGCTCTTGCCATGAAATTGTAATTAACGCCGTAACAAATCTACTTTACCGGTCTCCAAAGCGACCCAGAACGGGGGATAAATTCGGAGGAGGAGGAGGAGAAGAACGGCGAGTGTTTTATTTAAGTGCAAAGAGAAGGGCCTTTGACAGGACACAAATCGCGTTTAAGGGCTAATAAAGGGACCCAATGAAGTCGTTGAAGCATAAGGGGTCCTTTGTGAGGCTCGGGGCTGAGGCTGAAGGGGTCCTGCCACGCTTCGGTGTAGGGAATCATGCGGAAACATGGATACGAAAGCCACCGTTAGGCCTACAGAGGAAAATCAGTGGGGATAGGCAAGGGATGGATGGCACTGTCGTACAGGCAATCCTTAACAGCTTATAGCAATAGCAATAGCAGTTAGACTTATATACCGCTTCATAGGGCTTTCAGCCCTCTCTAAGCGGTTTACAGAGTCAGCATATCGCCCCCAACAATCCTGGTCCTCATTTTACCCACCTCGGAAGGATGGAAGGCTGAGTCAACCTTGAGCCGGTGAGATTTGAACCGCTGAACTGCAGATAGCAGTCATCTGAAGTGGCTGCAGTACAGCACTCTAACCACTGCGCCACCTCGGCTCAACAGCCACAAGGGGGAGCAGAATGAATAAAATGACAAGAGTTGGAAGGGATCTTGGAGGTCTCCTAGTCCAACCCCCTGCTCAAGCAGGAGACCCCATACCATTTCAGACAAATGGTTGCCCAATCTCTTCTTTAAAAATCTCCAGCGTTGGAGCATTCGCAACTTCTGGAGGCAAGGAGTTCCACTGATTAATTGTTCTATCAGGAAATTTTCTACTTCCAGGGGTTGCTTCTCTCCTTGGTTAGTTTCCATCCGTTGCTTCTTGTCCTGCCTTCAGGTGCTTTGGAGAATAGGTTGACACCCCCCCCCCACCCTTTGTGTAGCCCCTCAAATATTGGGAAACCGCTATCATATTATCCCTGGTCCTTCTCTTCTTTAGACAACCGTACCTAGTTCCCTTAATCATGGATCGTGATGGTATAAACAGAATAAGAGAGCCGGAAGGGACCTTGGAGGTCTTCTAGTCCAACCCCCTGCTCTATACCATTTCAGACCAAGCTTTCGACCAGCTTGCGATGAAGGATAGTTTGGGTTTCAAGAGGTAATCCAACGCGAAACTATACTGGGCAAAATCCTGAATTATGAAGTCCCTCTATAATGGGACACAAGTTGGAACAACCTGTTGCAAATCTGAAACACTGATGACGTTGTCTAGCTTGGTAATTAAATGTCTGCAGGAAAACCATCAAGGTCAGAGGGCACCGAGGACCCTAGAGTTGCCGTCATCCTCCTCCTCCTCCACTCCACAAACCCCACTCCCTTCTAACAATGATGATATTCCCTAGTTGGGTCATGAAGCGCCTGCAGGAAAACGGACACACTCAAAGAGCATCAAGGACCCCTCAGTCCTCTTCCCTTCCTCCTCTCTACAAATCCCACTCCCTTCTTACATTGATGACGTTACCTAGTTGGGTCACGAAACGTCTGCAGGAAAACCGCCAAGCTGAGAGAGAACCAGAGAATCCACAGTTCAACCCTGAGCTACAAATATTCTCTTCTATTGATCCCGGTGATTCTAGCGATCCAGATTTCCAGCCTCTGAAGATCCCCTTATGAAGGCCACGAAGAAGAGGTCTACATGACAGCCCACCCCCCCATCCCTGCAGCTTATAGGCTGCCCCAGAGGCATCAGGCCGGACAAGAAGTGAGCAGGATGAAATGAGCCGCTTGGTCTGATCCGACATAGCTCAGTTCTCCTCCGCCTGGCAGTCGCTGGGGACTGGCATATGCTGCGCTGTTGAGCAGGTTCCCAAGGCTTCTGGGTGCCATATGGATGGGCTTCGTGATGCCAGCCTCTTTATGCCTATTGTTTTTGTAAGTCTGCCAGGAGGAGGAGGAGGAGGAGGAGGAGGAGGAGGAGGAGAGGAAAAGGGGAAAGAGGAGAAGGAGAGGAGGAGGAAGGGGAGGAGAAGGAGGAGGAGAAGGATAAGAAGGAGGAAGGGGAGAAGAAGAGGGAAGAGGAGGAGGAGAAGAAGAGGAGGAGGAGGAAGAGGGGAGAAGGGGAAAGAGGAGAAGAAGAGGAGGAGGAAGGGGAGAAGAAGGAGGAGGAGAAGGAGAAGAAGGAGGAAGGGGAGAAGAAGAGGGAAGAGGAGGAGGAGGAGAAGAAGAGGAGGAGGAGGAAGAGGGGAGAAGGGGAAAGAGGAGAAGAGGAGGAGGAAGGGGAGAAGAAGGAGGAGGAGAAGGAGAAGAAGAAGAGGAGGAAGGGGAGAAGAAGAGGGAAGAGGAGGAGAAGAAGAAGAGGAGGAGGAGGAGATCAGAGAGCACCAAGAACTTCACATTCCTCCACCTGCTCCCCTTCTCCTCCTCCAGCTCCCCTCTCTTCTACCACTGATGATGGTACATAGTTGGGTCATGAAACGTCTACAAGAAAACTAGCAATCTCAGAGAGCACCAAGGGCCCCACAATTCAACTCTCAGCTACAACTATTCCCTTCGGCAGAAGTGTCTTGAATCCATTACATGTAATCTTTAACTTCATAACTATTAGTTTAGTGACCATTCATTGTTATAATGGCACTGGAAGAAGTGACTTACGACCGTTTTTCACCCTTATGATGGTTGCAGCATCCCCGTGCTCACGAGCTCAAGATTCATATGTCTGCCACACTTTCTATTATTCTACTAGGCATTTTCTACTGTGGGAAAATGGGAGGGGGGATTGTACGGAGTTAGATGTCTCTGCACTTCTGCACCTCACCAGAACTGGATGGGTGGAACTGCCAGCATGGCAGGGGGAGATTGGACCATGGGATGGACTTGTGGGTGTGTGTGGGGGGCAAGATCTTGAACTTTCAACCGGGTGGGGGAAACCGGAAAACCTTCAGATTCGGGTTTTCCCAGGTGGGCCAACATGGCTCTCTTCATCAATTGGGACTTTGAGGAATCCTTTGCCTTGGACTCTGATTTAATTTTGGATGCTATTTGGAACCCTGACACCGACGACTTTCCGTAATGACTTTTGCTGCACAATTCATTCTCAACACCTCTCAAGGTAGTGGAATTCCTTCAACGTTTAAATAATTTTTAAAGCTCAGGAGTCACAGGGGGACAATAAACCTCGGGCGAAGGTCTGGACAGGCAGGGAGTGTGTGTGTGTCTGTGTGTGTGTGTGTGTCATCGTTCTTGTTAACGTTGCCGTGTCTTTTGTTGCCCCGAGAGCGGATAAAAGGTCTGATTAAAAGGTCTCTCACTGGTTGGCATGCAAAGACGAGCTTCCATTATTTGTCGGAGTTAACACTTCACATGTTCCTTGCTAATTATGCCAAATAGTCCGTTTTGAGGGGCGGGGAAGAGGGGGGGGGAGAAGAAATCAGTGGGAGGGGGACCGGAGATTCTCCCATCCTTCAAATATCTCCACGCGTATTAGAAATGACAGCCTATGATTGCTGTAGACAACATCTAATTAACTGTCAGTATAAAACACATGTCAACGCCGGGGGCCTGCGCTGGATCGGCTGTCTAATTTCGCTGCGGAATATTAAAGAGGCCGCCTTGCTTGTGCCAAGATGGTGAATGAATCTTGTCGTCTTATTTAAACAACTTCCTTCCTTCTCCTGTTCCTCCTCTTTCCCCAAGCCTTTGTTTCTAATTCACCTTTCCACTGGGGAGGGAGGGAGGGAGGGAGGGAAGGAGGAAGGAAGGAAAAAAAAAAAGAGAGAGAGATGAAAGGGAAGGGAGGATTGGATGGAAAGAAGGTAGCAAGGAAGGAAGGAGAGAGAAAGAGAGAGATGAAAGAATAGAACGGAATGCAATAGAATAAAAATAGAATAGAATAGAATGGAATGGAATAGAATAAAAAAGAATAGAATAGAATGGAATGGAATAGAAAAGATAAGAAAGGAACAGAACAGAACAGAATTTTTTATTGACCAAGTGTGATTGGACACACAAGGAATTTGTCTTTGGTGCAGATGCTCTCAGTGGACATAAAAAGAAAAGATACATTCGTCAGGAATCATAAGGTACAACACTTAATGATAGTCAGAGTAGAAATAAGCAAATAAGGGAGGGAGGGAAGGAGGAAGGAAGAAAAAAAAAGAGAGAGAGAGGTGAAAGGGAAGGGAGGATTAGATGGAGAGAAGGTAGCAAGGAAGGAAGGAGAGAGAAAGAGAGAGATGAAAGAATAAAATGAAATGCAATAGAATAAAAAAGAATAGAATGGAATGAAATAGAAAAGGAAAGAAAAGAAAAGAGGAACGGAACAGAATAGAATTTTTTATTGACCAAGTGTGATTGGACACACAAGGAATTTGTCTTTGGTGCAGATGCTCTCAGTGTACTTAAAAAGAAAAGATACATTCGTCAGGAATCATAAGGTACAACACTTAATGATAGTCAGAGTAGAAATAAGCAAATAAGGGAGGGAGGGGAGGAAGGAAGGAATAGCAATAGCAATAGCAGTTAGACTTATATACCGCTTCATAGGGCTTTCAGCCCTCTCTAAGCGGTTTACAGAGTCAGCATATTGCCCCCAACAACAATCCGGGTCCTCATTTCACCCACCTCGGAAGGATGGAAGGCTGAGTCAACCTTGAGCTGGTGAGATTTGAACAGCCGAACTGCAGAACTAGCAGTCAGCTGAAGTAGCCTGCAGTGCTGCATTTAACCACTGCGCCACCTCGGCTCTGTTTAGGAAGGAAGGAAGGAAGGAAGGAAGGAAGGAAGGAAGGAAGGAAGGAAGGAAGGAAGGAAGGAAGTTAATTTAACTTTATTGTCATTGCATCTTGTACAACAAAATTAAATGCCATCTACATTATAACTGTAAAAATAAAACACAAGCACACACCCTTCACATTCTATGCAATTGAATTGAAAACTCCTGATACTGCATTAATATTGCACTATACCGTAGAATTCAATATAGTTACTGCGGTGGGATAGAAGCTGTTTTTCAGCCTATTTGTCTGTGTTTTTATTGTCCTGTACCGGCTGCCGGATGGTAATAGTTGAAAAAAAAGGGGGGTGCCCAGGATGAGATGGATCTTTAAGGATGTTTTGAACTTTCTTAAAGCAGCGGGAGCCATAAAGCTCTTCCAAAGAGGGGAGGGGGCAACCCATGACCCTCTGGGCAATAGCAATAGCAGTTAGACTTATATACCGCTTCATGGGGCTTTCAGCCCTCTCTAAGTGGTTTACGGAGTCAGCATATCGCCCCCAACAACAATCCGGGTCCTCATTTTACCCACCTCGGAAGGATGGAAGGCTGAGTCAACCCTGAGCCGGTGAGATTTGAACAGCCGAACTACAGAACTGCAGTCAGCTGAAGTAGCCTGCAGTGCTGCATTTAACCACTGCGCCACCTCGGCTCTGATGTTGACCCTCTGATGTTGACCCTCTTGCCATACACAGGAAGGGAGGGATGAAAAATGGTCATGTCACCTTTTTCAGTGCCGTTGTAACTTTGAACAGTCGCTAAACAAACCATTGTTAAGTTGAGGACTAATTCGCTTAGCAACTGTCTGGCGGTTAGCTTAAAATCATCCAGACTGGCTTTCACGCCCAAGACGAGACTAGAACTCACAACTCCATGACTAAAGTCACCCAGCCGGCAGGGGGCTGGACTAGATGACCTCCGAGGTCCCTTCCAGCCCAGGGATTCTACGACCTGATGCTTTCCGTGCCTGCTCAAGGAATGACGCAATCAAACCCAGTTGCTACGCCAAATTCTCCTCCAGCGGGGTCAATCCCAAAGTCACAAGCCACGGGAATTATTATGGGATGTCCACTGAACAGGGCTAGTATTTGGGGGAGGAAAACGTGAGCACGTTGTTGTTTATTGGGGGGGGGGACTTGTTTACTTCTGATACTTTCAAAGAGCCAAAGAGGGAATTCGGGAGAAAGAAAAAGAGAAAAGAAAAAGAAAAAAAAAACGCCCCAAGGAGGATTTCAAGTGATGTCTGGGCGCTGTGCAGATTAATTTAATTAGCCGTCAAAAGACTTATGGTGGCAAAATCATCAAAACAAATTAGCTCAACGGAGCTGCAGGCAACTCTGAGTTCCCTTCCTTCCCTTCCTGGAGAAGGACTTGCGCACTGCAAGGCAGAAGCGACAGGTAGACTGCGTGGCAGGTGGAAGCTCCATTTCAAGAGTCCAACATAATAATGCCTCTTTTGCTTCTCCTCTTTCCTTCCATTCTTCTTCCTTCCATCTCTCTCTCCCTCTCTTCTTTTCTCTTCTCTTCTCTCTCCTTCCATTCTTCTTCCTTCCAGCTCTCTCTCCCTCTCCTTTCCTCTTCTCTTCTCTCTCCTTCCAGTCTTCTTCTTTCAATCTCCCCCTCCTTCTCTTCTCTCCTCTCTTCCTCCATTCTTCTTCCCTCTCTCCTCTCCCCTCCACTCTCCTTTACTCCTCCCTTTCTCTCTCCTCTCTTCTCCCTATTCTCCTTCTCTCCATCCCTCCCTTCCCCTATGGACCCATCACGAGGGGATGGTGAGTTCTAGTCTCACATTAACTGCTGACTTTGGATCAATCATCAGGAGGCTGTGAATTCTAGTCCCAGCTCAGGCATGAAAGCCGGCTGGGTGACTTTGGGCCAAACACCAGGCGACACTGAGTTCTAGTCCTGCCCTAGGCATCATCCTTTCTCCCTCCCAACCCCTTCTCTCTTGGATACACACACACTGTATGATGCATGCATGCATGCATGCATCTGTCTATCTATCTATCTATCTATCTATCTATCTATCTATCTATCTATCTATCTAATCTATCTATCTATCTCTATTCGTCTGTCTAACTATGTACCTGTTATCTGTCTCTCTGTCTATGCATCCTATCTCTCTCTCTCTCTCTGTCTCTCTATGTATCTGTTATCTGTCTCTCTGTCTGTCTATGCTATCTATCATCTATCTATCTATCTATCTATCCATCCATCCATCCATCCATCCATCCATCCATCCATCCATCCATCCATCCATCTATCATCTATCTATCTATCTATCTATCTATCTATCTATCTATCTATCTATCTATCTATCTATCTATCTATCTATCTCTCAGTTTCCAACTGAGCTTCGGTGTGAAGTCCACCTGCTTCTCTGAATACTAGTTAATTTCATTTCCCCTGCTGTCATTTTTAAAATTAGTGACTGCTCGCTTCAAAGGAGTGACCCCCGGAACGCGTGGGAGGGAGCTGAGGGGAAACCAACACATGTTCATTTCAGGACTGCCTTTTCATATTTCAAATTGGTCATCTTCGTGGTATTAACAGCCAGTTGGGGTTTTTGCCGCAGGGCCTGTTTTATGGAATTCCTGAGAAATTCCACCCCTTTCACACTCTTTGGAAGAGCGGCGAGGCTTCGCTCCTTCCGAAGACCCCGCTTGGAATACTGCGTCCAGTGTTGGCCACCACAATATAAAAAGGGTGTGGAGACTCTGGAAAGAGGGCAGAGAAGAGCAACAAAGAGGATTACTGGACCGGAGGCTAAACTGTATAATGATATCCAGCCCCACTTAGACTGAATGGATGGTGTATTATTTTAATAATTGTATCTTTTCTTAAACTGTTTAAATTGTTTTTATCTTGCTTGTGAGCCGCCCAGAGTCCCAATGGGAGTGGGCGGCATACAAATTCTATTAAACTGGAAACTGGAAACTGGAATGAACGTTGCAGGAACTGGGTAGGTCTAGTTTAATGAAAAGAAGGACTAGGAGGGACACGATAAGCAGGCTTCCAATAATTTGAGGAGCTGCTGCAGAGAAGAGGGGGTCAACCTATTCTCCGAAGCACCTGAAGACAATATCTCTATCTTTTTTCTTTCTTTTGGTCACTAGATTCCAAAAAAGATGTTGAGGCTTTGGAAAAAGGGTCAAAGAACATCAACTAAGATGATTAAAGACCTGGAGACTAAAAGATATGAAGAACGGCTGCAGAATTTAGGTTTGGCCAGTCTAGAGAAAAGAAGGACATGGCTGCGGTATTTCTGTATTTGAGGGGCTGCCCCAAAGAAGAGGGGGGGTGTCAACTTATTTTCTAAAGCCCCAGAAGTCAGGACAAGAAGCAACGGATGGAAACTAATCAAGGATAGAAGCAACCTGGGCTTAAGGAGAAACTTCCTAACAGGGAGGGTCAATTCATCAGTGGAACAGCTTGCCACCAGAAGTTGTGCTCCGTCACTGGAGGTTTTTGAAGGTTTTAGGTGGTTTTCAAGAAGAGACTGGATAGTCACTTGTCTGGAATGGTTGAGGGTCTCCTGCTTGAGCCGCGGGGTGGACTAGAACAGTGGTCCCCAACCCCCGGTCCGCGGACCGGTGCCGGGCCGCGGAGTACCTGGCACCGGGCCGCGCAGCGGCCAGGGGCCATGATCGCTGCAGCTGCCGGGGGCCATGATCGCTGCAGCGGCCGGGGGACATGATCGCTGCAGCGCAAAGGCTCCTGGGCCGTGTGCAAAAGCTCCTGGGCCGTGCGCAAAGGCTCCAGGGAAGAGAGCCCCGCGCAGGTACGCAATCAATGTGTCGTCGCGAACAACGGCCCCCCACCCCTGCGCGCGCTCAGCGGGCCACGGTAAAATTATCAAAGGCTGACTGGTCCGCGGCAATAAAAAGGTTGGGGACCACTGGACTAGAAGACCTCCAAGGTCCCTTCCAGCTCTATTCTGATTCTGATCTAGCCGCTTGGATAAAGAAATGTGTTGGAAGAAAATGCCCATCTGGCTTCAGTTCCAAGTAGGGAAAAAGACACTGGAAACATGGAGGCTGCTTGGAAAGATGGTTGAATGGTGGTCAGGATCACACGGCCTGAGTTCCTGAGCAGAAAAGGGCAGAGAACCAGAGAGTCCCTGGGTTTTATGCCCCCTCCGGGGCCCCACCCCTCCTGTTTCCTGTTCCTGTGTAAGAAATGTATTCTGATTGGTTGTCAGACTCCCAGAGGCAGGTGTGTGTGTGCCTTAGCTAACTTTGTAAGTTGTGTGCTAAGTTTGGTTGGAACCTGGTGGGTGGTGCAATGAAGGGCAATGAGGTGGGGTGGATCATGGTTATGTAGAATAGGCTGGCTCAGGCCTTAAAGGCCCATTGACAGAGGTGGGGGAGCTATTAAGAGTGAGTCTGTTTCCTGCCTAAAAACACGTTTCTCTGGCTCAGGCCTTAATGGCCCATTGACAAAAGTGGGGCGTAGTGTTTCTGCCTCGCTGAGTTTCTACTTCTCTTTTTAGGGGAAATATTCTGCTTTTCTTAAATATTTCCAAAAATGCATCATTTTCTAGGAGAGGGGTGGGTTTTAACTTCCTACAAATGTCTTCAAGAAATCCACCAAGTTTAGAGGACCCCAAGGATCCCTCCTTTCCACCCTGAGCTACCAATATTCCCCTTTATTTTTTTTTCTAAAGTTTTTTTTAATTCTCTTACATACAATTATAAGTATACATTCACATAGTTATTCTTCTTCTTTACATTGGTCATTCTGATACATTTCTTATTCCATTTAAAAGGTTATAATATACAGATTGGGTTGCTTTATTTGCCATCCCATCTGCCTTTTTTGACACCACCTTATTTTCCCTTTCTTTTCTCCCTCCCTCCCCTACTTCCTTCCTTCCTCCTCTCCTTCCCCTTTCTTCTTCCCTTCCCTCTCCCCTATTCCTACTCTTCCTCTTCCCCTTCCTACCCTCTTTCTCTTTCTCTCCCTTCTATCCTCCTCTCCTTACCTCTTTCTTCCTTCCCTCCTCTCCTTCCCCTTCCTTCTTCCTTTCCCTCTCCCCTATTCCTACTCTTCCTCTTCCCCTTCCTACCCTCTTTCTCTCCCTTCTATCCTCCTCTCCTTACCTCTTCCTTCCTTCCCTCCTCTCCTTCCCCATCCTTCTTCCCTTACCTCTCCCCTATTCCTACTCTTCCTCTTCCCCTTCCTACCCTCTCTCTTTCTCTTTCTCTCCCTTCCACCCTCCTCTTGTTACCTCTTCCTTCCTTCCCTCCTCTTCCTCTTGTTCCCTCCTCCTTTCTCCCTTTCTTTTTCTGTTGTTATAGGTGTCTCTTTCAAATCTCAGTTTATGTTTTCTTGGGATGGTATTTCCACAAACCCAAGTACACTTTAGTATCATTTTCTTATTCCCTTACCTTCGCTAATCTATCCTATGTCCCCCCCCCCCTTTATATCTCGCTCTTGAATAAATACTTGCATATTTAGTACTTTCTTTTCTGTTTTTCCTCTCTTCCCCCCTTCTCATTTAATAGTGCATCATCCGGGTTCTGTATCTTCCACTTTCTTTTCTAGACTCCTTAAAATTTAAGGAGTTTATTTTAAATAGAGTCATCTGAATATACATGGAAGTTGCAAAATGCTTCTCTTATTTATTTCTTTTAAGCAGGCAAAGTTTGCCACTTTTTAAAAAAATAAACGGGGCCAAATGGTTAATATACAATTTAAGAGGTTCTGCCTTTTTTTTTTTTCCCTGAGAAATGGATCAGCTGAAGGGCTTTTAAATCGCAAACAAAGAACACCGCTGGCTGAATTAAGGAAGATTTTCAAAGTGGGCACGAGATGGAGATGACCCGGTAGGTTCAATTTTTAACGCAAGGAAGCCTTGTGTGGCTCCGACAGATAATTCTCACCAACTTCACTGCGGGTTTCTCTCCGACTGACTTCTCCGCTGGGACGAAGCCGTCGGCTGCCAGAGGTCAACATTATAAACAACTGGACAAGCACAGTCTTAATTTCTTTGTTTGAAGTGTTCTCGGGCTACTTTGGAAGAGATAAGCGGCCCTGATGTTAAGAGAACAGAAAGGAAGGGAGAAGAAAGACAGGATGGGGGGGGGGAAAAGGTGATTGCTTGAATTATTTTCTCAAGCGATGATTCTGCTGGCGCGAGCCAGGAAGGCATCAATCAAGGGTGACCTCGGGAAGAAAATATCCATGGCTTGATATGCATACTTGATGAGCTCTGGGGGTCTAAGGAGTCTGACCCAAATTACCGGATGAGAATTGCAGAATGAAAGGGGTGCGAGGAAGCAGTTGGCAATCAGCAACTGCCATGAGTCCAAAGGACTCAATTCTTTGGCGCTCAGCCTTTCTTACGGTCCAACCTTCACAGCCATCCGTTGCAACTGGGAAAACCACAGCCTTGACTAGATGCACTTTTGTTGGCAGGGCGATGTCTCTGCTTTTTATGATGGTGACTAAATTTGACATAGCTTCCCTCCCGAGGAGCAAGCCTCTTTTAATTTCTTAGCTGGGCTCCCCATTCTACATTTAGGCAACAAAAGCGAAATGCACAGGTACAGTATAGGTGGTACCTTGCTCAATAGTAGTAACCGTGAAAGGGATCTTGGAGTCCTAGTGGAGAACCATTTAAATAGGAGCCAGCTGTGGGCAGCAGCTGCCAAAAAAGCCAACACAGTTCTAGGCTGCATAAACAGAGGGGTAGAATTAAGATCACGTGAAGTCTTAATGCCACTTTATAAGGCCACACTTGGAATCTGGCATTCAGTTTTGGTCGCCACGATGTAGAAAAGATGCGGAGACTCTAGAAAGAGTGCAGAGAAGAGCAACAAAGATGATTAGGGGATTGGAGGCTAAAACATACAAAGAATGGTTGCAGGAACTGGGTATGTCCAGTTTAATGAAAAGAAGGACCAGGGGAAACATGATAGCAGTCTTCCAATATCTCAGGGGTTGCCCCAAAGAACAGGAAGTCAAATTATTCTCCAAGGCACCTGAGGGCAGAACAAGAAGTAATGGGTGGAAACTAATCAAGGAGAGAAGCAACTTAGAACTGAGGAGAAATTTCCTGACAGTTAGAACAATTAATCAGAAGTTGCCTCCAGAAGTTGTGAATGCCCCAACACTGGAAGTTTTTAAGAAGATGTTGGATAGCCATTTGTCTGAAACAGTAAAGGGTTTCCTGCCCAGGCAGGGGGTTGGACTAGAAGACCTCCAAGGTCCCTTCCAGCACTGCTATTGTATTGTATTGCATCTGCGGTGATCTTGGAGCCCAGGAAAATAAAATCTGTCACTACCTTCATTTCTTCCCCATCTATTTGCCAGGAAATGAGAGGGTTGGATGCCATGATCTTAGCTTTCTTAATGTTGAGTTTCAAGCCGACTTTTGCACTCTCCTCCTTCACCCGCATCAAGAGGCTCTTTAGTGCCTCTCCGCTTTCTGCCGTTAGAGTGGCATCATCTGCATATCTGAGGTTGTTGATATGTCTCCCGGCAATCTTAATTCCAATTTTTGATTCATCTTGCCCCAGCCTTTCTCATGATGTGCTCTGCATATAAGTTAAACAGGCAGGGCGGCATTATACAGCCTTGCCGGACTCCATTCCCCATTTTGAACCACACACTGATTCCGTGTCCAGTTCTCGCTGTGGCTTCTTGATCCGCATATAGGTTTCTCAAGCGACAAATAAGATGATCTGGTACTCCCATCTCTTTAAGAATTTGCCACAATTTGTTGTGATCCACGCAATCAAAGGCTTTAGCATAGTCAATGAAGCAGAAGTAGATGTTTTTCTGGAACTCCCTAGCTTTCTCCATGATCCAGCATGTGCTGGCAATTTGACCCAATCGGTGGGCGAAGCTAAAGTCATAATAAACAGGAACCCCCCCCCCCCCACTTCTATAGAACCATCAAACCTGACAGTTCAAGGATTCTGATCTTGCTGAGATAAGAAGAAGAGGAGATCTCAAAACTCAGCCGTTTAAAAAAGATAATTTTGCAGAGGGAAAAGGGATGACCTATTATTGGGCCCTTGTTTTATTTTGGTGCTTCCTCTCCCATCTCATTTCTACACACACACACACACACACACACACACACACACACACACACCAAAATCACTCTCCAGCCCAGATATTTAGCTAATTGGAACGGCATATTTCTAGCAGAAGTCTTTGGCTGTAATTTGGTGCAGCTGTTTAAAGGCTGTAACTAGAAATCTGAAATGATTTAATTATAATGTGCAAGCACCAGGAACGGCAAGGCAATTACAAACAACAACCAGAGAAACACTAATGGAAGGAACTTTGATAGGGACACACACACACACACACACACACACACACACACACACACAGAGTCAGAGGGACAGACAGACAGACACAGACACACACATAGACACACACATAGACAGAAAGACACAGAGAAAGAAAGACAGTGAAAGACACACATAGAGAGAGACAGAGACATAGAGAGAAACATAGAGACAGACAGACAGACACACATACACAGAGACATAGAGACAAAAAGACGGAGAAAGTCAGAGAGAGAGACACACACACATACCCCCACAGAGAGAGAGACACACACACAGAGAGACATAGAGAGATTGAAAGACAGAGAGAGACACAGAGAGAGGGAGAGAGGGACAGAGACAGAGAGAGACAGAGTCAGAGAGGGACAGAGAGACACACAGACACACAGACACACACAGACAGACAGAAAGAAAGAGAGACAGACACATACACACAGAGAGAGAGAAAGACAGAGAGAAAGAGAGACACACACATAGAGAGAGACAGAGACATAGAGAGAAACATAGAGACAGAAAGACAGAGACACAGACACCCACACCCACACAGAGAGAGACAGAGACACAGAGAGAGACACAGAGAGACAGAAAGTGACACAGAGAGAGGGAAAGAGGGACAGAGACAGAGAGAGACAGAAAGACAGCTAACTAAACTTGACTAAGAGCGCTGTCCAGGCCTCGTGGTTCTGAAATCTCAAACAGAAAAAACAGCCCAAGCTTCCAATGTTCTCTTCTATATTTGTATATGGGCCACCTGGACTCTGCCAGAGCAGGCCTCTTTTGCACCACACTTCCTACTACGGCTTTGAAACGAGTTGTAACGCTTCCCACACAGAAGCCGACCTGCTTGGGCGGAGCAAGAGGAGGGGAAAAGAGATGGGTGATTTGAGGCTCAATTCCGGTCATAAGTCGAGGACTAAGCTGCCTTTGGTTCAGCTCATCCACTGCTGGGTGTTTGCTCAGTTGACTCCAACTGATGAATATTATGTTAAATTATATCTCATTGGAATACAATTGTTCCACTGAACTGAAGCCGGCTGCATATTGGATATGCGGAGAAGAGAGCCTGTTCCCAGTGTGTGCATGTGCAGAGCTGCCGGAAGAAAAGAACAGCTCAGAAATCAGGGTCGACTTGGGAGTAAAGCCACGGGTGGATGGTGAATGGCCCCTCCCATAGGAAATAAAAGAGGAGCGAAAGGGGAGTGGAGTTTGCAGGAAACAATTCATTCGTTCATTCATTCGTTTCAGGAGTGTGGAGATCTGTCCGAGAATCTCAAGAGATTCTGTGCCCAGCCTTTCCTTGCACAGCACCATATTTGGACATGGCAGCTATCCAAGCTAGATAAGGTCTGTGGTCATAAATACTCATTTGAAAGACTGTTTGCCAGGCCTTTGCTGAAGGGGAATGAGAGGAATTCACATTCATTTAATAAAAGGGGTTTTGTTGAGACCAGGACTCTTAATTTGTGCTTTTTTGAGTGGGCGACTTTGGATGAATGACCGGAAGTCAGTGAGTTCTAGTCCTGTCTTAGCCAAGAAAGGCTGCTGAGTGACTGAGGGCCAATCACTAGGTGACAGAGAGTTCTAGTCCTGTCTTAGGCATGAAAACTGGCTGGGTGACCGAGGGCCAATCACCAGGAGACAGTGAGTTCTAGTACAACTTAGCCATGAAAGCCGGCTGGATAACGATGGGCCAATCACCAGGTGACAGTGAGTTCTAGTACAACTTAGCCATGGAAGCTGGCTGGATGACGATGGGCCAATCACCCGGTGACAGTCTAGTCCCATCTTAGGCATGTAGCTTGACTGGGTGACGCTGGGCTAGTCCCTCTCTCTCAGCCCCACCCACCTCACAGGGCTGTCGTTGTGGGTAAAATGTGGAAGGAAAGCCTTCGATCCATGTTGGCTGCTTGAGTTCCTTATAAAGTAATAAAAGTTTGGGTTTTTTTAAAAAAATCAAAAGGAAACCCCCCCAGATGCAGAAAACAGCACGCCGGCCCACGCAGGGCTCCACCAACCTCTGCTCCCTTCCGAGATCTCGAGGAAGCAGAGATGGAAGGTGGGTGGGCAATTTTAACCTCTTGCGGGAGATCGGACAGGTAACCGAGAATGTCTCGCAGCTGCCGGGAGTGTGCAAATCAAGCCGATTGTTCCCGTTTTTTTTGTTTTTCGCAAGCTCCCGTGACGTGTCGAGAACACAAAAAGCCTTAATTAGACTTCCTGCTTCCCTTTGTGGCAATCGCGCGACATGTCCTCAGTCCAACATTATGCCCCCCCTTCAATCAACCCCATTTTTTCTCTCTCAAGGCGTGGGTAGAAAGGGAAAGGGGGTGGGAAGAAGAGAAAGGAAGCCGAAGTAATTATTGAAAACTCATAAGCCCCGGCTTTAGCCTAATTACCCCAGCTTTCCTTTTTAATTTTTTGCATTGATTTCCTCCGGCGAGTGTAAAATTATTGACTCTACCGTGGTGGGAGTGATAAGAGCTGGGGGACGGGAGGAGCATCAGTGCAATTAAAGTCCTCCATAAATCCGCTACCTTTGGATAGTCAGAAAGGCAGCCTGGAAAATATCATCGGAAAACTGATTTATTATTATTTATTAATAATAATAATAGCAATAGCAATAGCAGTAGACTTATATACCGCTTCATAGGCCTTTCAGGCCTCTCTAAGCAGTTTACAGAGAGTCAGCATATTGCCCCCAACAATCTGGGTCCTCATTTTACCCACCTCGGAAGGATGGAAGGCTGAGTCAACCCTGAGCCGGTGAGATTTGAACCGCTGACCTGCTGATCTAGCAGTAGCCTGCAGTGCTGCATTTAACCACTGCGCCACCTTGGCTCTTATAATAATAACTGGTGGGAACATCAGCCTGAAAAAGTCACCGAAAATCAGATGGTCAAGATCTTGTGGGATTTCCGTATACAAACTGACAAAATACTGGCGCATAATACACCAGACATCACACTGGTTGAGAAAAATAAGGTCACAATCATAGACATCGCAATACCAGGTGATAGCAGGGTCGCCGAGAAGGAACATGAAAAAATCGCAAGATACCAGGACTTAAAAATCGAAATTCAACGACTATGGCACAAACCAGCAGTGGTAATTCCAGTGGTAATTGGCACACTGGGTGCTATACCAAAAGCACTGGAATTACATTTAAAACAGTTAAAAATTGACAAAATCACCATCAGTCAAATGCAAAAAGCCGCACTGCTTGGATCTGCACGCATATTACGAAAATACGTTACGACGTCCTAGGCCCCTGGGTGGGGCCCGACTAGTAACCAATGCCAAATCCGGCGAAACAAGTGGCCGCTGTGATACAATTGTATAATAATAATAAACAGAAAAGGTGGCATTCTTGAGTAGCGCGGTGGCCTAGAAGTGGAGCTCACAATTAGGAGCTTGTGAGTTCAATCCTAGGTAGAGGCCGATATTTCTCTCTCTCTCTCTGGGCACAATGAGAATATAGCTGCCCAACAAAACTCTGCATTGGCAACAGGAAGGGCAACTGGCCAGGAAACACTCAGCTACATTCATTTCCTCAGACTCCACCCCGCAAGGGATTATGGAGTGGTAAAAAGGAGATGAAAGGTTGGCTTTATTCCGGATGGATGGCAGACAGATATTCCTTGATTTAGGACCATTCATTTAGTGACTACAATGGTGATGATTATGACCATTCTTCACACTTACAACTGCTGCAGCATCTTGCTTGATGACTGACTGGTATTTAGGACGGTTTCAGTGTCTCCGGGGTCACCTGACCCCCTTCTGACAAGGAAAGTCAATGGGAAAGCCAGATTTGCTTAACAACCTTGTTCCTAACTTAACAACTGCCATGGTTCACGTCACAAGTGTGGCCAGAAAGGTCGTAAAATGGAGCAAAAGTCACTTAACAGTTGTCTCACTTAGCAATGTCGGGCTCAACATTGGACTGCCAGTTATTGCCCAAAGTCCCTCTGTGGTTGTGAGTGTTTCCTACACAACGGCAAAGCTTTCCAGGGAGCAGGAAGACACGAGGAAAAGCTCAAATTATTTGGATGTCCTCTTTTACAGAGAGCCGAGGTGGCGCAGTGGTTAGGGTGCAGCACTGCAGGCCACTTCAGCTGACTGCTATCTGCAGTTCAGCGGTTCTAATCTCACCGGCTCAAAGGTTGACTCAGCCTTCCATCCTTCCGAGGTGGGTGAAATGAGGACCCGGATTGTTGTTGGGGGCGATATGCTGACTCTGTAAACCGCTTAGAGAGGGCTGAAAGCCCTATGAAGCGGTATATAAGTCTAACTGCTATTGCTATTCTCGGTGAATTCTCCTAGTTCTTTTGTAAAAGCATCTTCAGCTGACTGCAGTTCTGCAGTTCGGCTGTTCAAATCTCACCGGCTCAAGGTTGACTCAGCCTTCCATCCTTCCGAGGTGGGTGAAATGAGGACCCGGATTGTTGTTGGGGGCAATATGCTGAC